>NC_142388.1:4315000-4585000 GCF_059441005.1 Hippichthys cyanospilos | reverse complement strand
TCGGGGACGTTTCTCTTACAGTTGACACGTTTCAACCATGACTCAACTGCATCCCAACAGTGTCAATATGGTGTGTGGAATTTATGTGTGTGTGTGTTACCCGTGTGTGTTGAAGCGAAAGGTCATGAAGGGAAGGAGCGGTGATGGAAAGAACGGCTACAAGCTGTGCACCCAAGATTTATCGCATCTTCCCGATTCCATGGAGGAAGCACGAACATGCTTCAAACAGCCGACATGCACACACACACACACACACACACACACGCACACACACGCGTGTGTGTTATTGCGAGCAAGACAAATCATGTACGTGAGCAAAGTGAGATCACACGCTTCTTTGGACACTCGACCTTCTCCGGAAAGCACGTTTCTTTCCTTTTGACGTTTTTAGTCACCCTACTATTAATCTTCAGTGAAATTGGTGAGGAGGGATGGGAGAAGAAAAAAAAAGGGAGGGGGGTTGTGTTTAGGGGATGACAGAGCGATCGATCGAGGGGAGCGCCTGTAAACAACGCAGCCAGCCAACGATGTCGGCGGGAGATCCGATGATTTATCCTTAGGAGACAAAAGGACGTTCCGTTGTTACGCTTCGCTAGATGTTGGCGGGAAAAAATATAGGCAGGTAATGGAAATTTACCCGAGTGAGCTGCTACATGGGATTGGATGATAATGTCTTTACACTTGCTGGAATAGCATGTGATCCAGTCAAGGTTATTTTTATCAGCCCGCCCGTCCCGTTAACGGTCGCAACGTTTGTTGTTGTTGTTTTGAAACTTTAACCGCTTTAGCCACGTCATTTAAAACCCTACTCCAGGTCCGAAATCCCACCTAAAACCTCTCATCGGAGAACCCAATGTTTGGTATCCTAACTCGGGAAGTTCAGCAATTTAATTTGAAACCCTACTCCCGGCTTGAAAACCTAACTTGAAACCGTAACGCTTGCTTGAAACCAGGACTAAAAACCTTAACAAATAGCTTGAAATTCGAATTTGAAACCACAAGCATTGCTTGACACTTTGTCTTAAAACCTTACCCCTGCTTTGAAATCCTAACTTGAAACATAACCCTTTGTTTGAAAACCTTGATTAAATATATATATATATATATATATATATATATATATATATATATATATATATTTTTTTTTTTTTTTTTTTTAAAGGGATAGTGTGTAAGATTTAGAAATTTTTGCTTACAGACAGCAGGGGGTGCTGCAGGTGCTGCATTTACCATTGTCCATAGAACAAACATGGCCGCCTCCGGAGGATGTAATTTAATTTCATGATAGCAAAACCTATGAGTATTTTTAAACCATACTGTTGGTTTTTAAGAACACATCCATTTGCAAGTTTTTGAAATTTACAATCATTTAATTGATTCCTCTTTAATGAAAATATTACACACTGTCCCTTGAAGTGCCAATGAACCCTATTGATATCAACTCTATTTTTACTGGGCTAGCTGTGAATGAATGAATGTCGTAGGCTTTTGTGTCTTTGCATAATCAAAGTCATTAGCATCAACAATTTGTTTTTAAACAGGCGGACTCACATGTTTACACGTGTTTTTGCCAGATTTTGCCAAAAGATGGTCAAACACTGTCATGATTTCCATGTGCATGTTTGCACGCAAACACAAAATCTGTTTGTCTTCCTGGAACATCGACGCATCTGACGATGAGTCCTGATTTTTTTTTTTTGGTTTGTTTTTTCACGCGCACGCAACATGGATGACAAATGAAAAGCGACGGGAGGGGTTTCGGCACCGGCACCAAATGTTCCACAGCTTGCCGGTAAATCCATGCAGTATTAATTGGACCGATTATTCTCCTCCCGTCACAGCCCAAAAGACCCGAAGACGCGTCTGTTTGTGGTTCTATTTGTGGTTGTTGTTGTTATGTCCTTTGTGTAAAGACTCCACGAGCTAGCCGGGCCCGCGAAGGAATACTGAGTGCATGTTTGGGTTTGTGATGGAACAAATGACCAAAACAAAAGCAGAACATTGCACCGGCAGACGCAAAATGGTGTCCTTGTCACGCCGCCGGAAGCTCATTCTGTCGTCTGTTTTGTTTGTTATGCGCCAATGTCAAAATTAAACGATGAACGAGCAATGAATTAACCATCAAATGAATCAATAATGCTAATAATAACCGCGTAATTGTTTGGAGACGTTTTAACCAAAAACTGTCCAATTTCAGGATTTCGACAAGAATATTGTTATAAAATAAGTTTACCCCAAATTAGCTGTACATGTATGGATACCTTAAAATAAGACCAGGTGTCAGGCCACTATCGATACTTGGTATCGGCACTCGCCCAGTTTTAATTAATTCAATCATTTATTTTAAAAATGTAGGTATCACTTTTTGTCAGGCTGATTCCAGTACAAGTGCTCGATTCTTGAGTAGTCATTGATACTGACACCAAGAACCAATAGAACTCGTTCTTTTGATACATAAGATTACGCAACTTTACCCGATATAAGCTATACAAGTATAGCTGCCTTGAAATAAGACCAGGTATCAGCCCATTATCGACCCTTGGTATCGGCACTTGCCCATTCTTAATTAATTCAATCGTTTATTTTAAAAATGTAGGTATCACTTTTTGTCAGGCTGATTCCAGTACAAGTGCTCGATTCTTGAGTAGTCGCTGATACTGACACCAAGTACCAGTAGAACTTATTCTTTTGATACATAAGATTACGCAACTTTACCCGATATAAGCTATACAAGTATAGCTGCCTTGAAATAAGACCAGTTATCAGCCCATTATCGACACTCGGCCATTCTTAATTAATTCAATCATTTATTTTACAAATGTAGGTATCAATTTTTGTCAAGCTGATTCCAGTACAAGTGCTCGATTCTTGAGTAGTCGCTGATACTGACACCAAGTACCAGTAGAACTCGTTCTTTTGATACATAAGATTACGCAACTTTACCCGATATAAGCTATACAAGTATAGCTGCCTTGGAATAAGACCAGGTATCAGCCCACTATCGACACTTGGTATCGTCACTCGCCCATTCTTAATTATTCATCCATTCGTTTATTTAAAAATTTAAAGTATCAGTTTTTTGAGTTCTCAAATCTTGAGTGGTCACCGATATCAGCTACCGAAACCACTCATACTTTTGATACATAAATTACCCAACAAAAACATTAACAGATCATTAAAAAAAAAACCCTACCTATTCATTTTTTCCCCCTTTTCATTTGTAGTGTCTAGCTTGTGGTCGTACATTTGATACTGGTCTTGGCTGACATCGCAGTACCAATATCTTGAAATAAAGCCAGGTATCAGCCCACTATCAGTACTTGGTATCCTCACCAACCCATCTTTATTTTTAAAAAATCCATAATGTTTAAGCCAAGTATCCACACTGCTGAAAAATAGTTAAAAGCAAAGTTCAAAAAGTAATTGAAATTTGATATTAAAAGTCTGACAGCAGATTGCTTGAAAGTAGACTCGCTGTTCGAGCGTCTCGCTACAGCTTCTACATCAGAGAGAAACTTTGCACGCAAGCGCCCTTGTGTGTGTTGTCCGAGGTCACCGTATTTAAAAAAAAAATGTCCATATGCAGCAAAGTCGTGTCTGTCTGTACTCAGCTGTCGAGCGCTAGGGGTTAGCGTCGCTAGCGCTCCCGTTTCCAAGGCGAAACTCCCCGCAGCAGATGGCAGCGTTGTGCTCTGCAGAGGTGACTAATAGCCCATTAGGCCCAACCCAAATTACAACCTGCCTCCTTCTCTTCACTGTGACTACACCTGAGCAGATTGGAACGTGGCCCGGTGTCATAATCACCCCGGACGACTGAGAAAACATAGAGGGAAACTATGACCGATTTAAACTACAGTACGCCCATAAATTTTGTGAAAAAGACAAAAAATGACATCTCGGTGGACGAATTACACAGTGCAGCTCAAATATGAATCCATCAAGCTTCACAATAATGATGAAAACGCCATCATGAGTTCGGTCTCCCGCGGTTGAACACCTGTGAGGAGAAAATTGGCATATCGCCGCTGCAGGGCCTTTTTGTGAGGTTTTTTTTTTTTTCTTTTCTCATTTCTATTTTTTTTTTAAATGGACACTGAACAAAGTGAGTCCTTTAAATGTCACCGCCTGCTACCCAGCCCGAGATGACCGCCGCCGTGTCATTTCTGGCTCAGCTGAGGGCAAACGCAGTCATGACACGCACGACTCACTTTATAACACACACACACATGCACACGCACTTTTATATTGTTTTATTTGAAGAGAAATTAGAATTGGCAAAGAATGGACCTGATATTGAGTTGTGCAGTTAAAAAGTGACATACATCGAGACTGTCAAATTAATCCGTAACCGTTTTTGATCATCGATTAATCGTTTTGAGACCTAGTTTAATATAAATTTGTCAAAATTCTTGAAATTCCACTCTCACCAGTTGGTATTCTTTATTTTTTTTACTCCTCCATCCAAGCAGAATTACTAACTGGTTTGATTTAATTTTTAAAAAAAAAGGAATTTTTTTGTCCTTTCTCAGATGTTATGTACCAAACCAGTAATTGAGTCATAGTTTACTTAAATTATAGGATTGCAAATTTGAAATAATGTCCTGTTTTTCAAACAAGGAACGTAAATATGCATTTTCCGATTTATCGATAACTCTGAAAAAAATCTGACCAGCCCATTAAATTGGCCGGTTATGACTTCAAACATAATCAAAAATAATTGGCAGATATTTATAGATGATTTCACCTTTTTATCGTTGTTGTCAAATCATTTAATGCTGTTTTTAACATGTAACAACGCTGTCATTGTTTATTACTTATAAATTTGTAGACAAACTCATTCTGTGAGCTGTCAAAAAAAACTTGGGCAATAAATTGGTCGTCACGACTTTAAAAACAACCTACAGTCGAAGCTCATTTAAAAAAAATAACGCAAATCATAAAATACAAGTGCAACGTAAATTTAGCATGTGTTAAATAATATACCAATTCAACTACTAGCAACACAAATACATATGACAAAAATTAATGTTCTAATAATTGTAATAATTGTGCCATGCAATGCAAAAAGTTTTTTAAACAATATTTTTAGAGTTGATCCCAATATTTAAAGGGAATTATTACCAGACCGTGAACACTGAAATTCCCTATATAATCAACGCCTAGAATTTTTATTATATTTTTTTCAAAATTGATCAACTGATCAATCGGTAACATACATTTTTTCCTGTCAAAAATTAGCCTAAAAAATAAATAAATAAATCGGTTGGGCCAGTTTTAAGTCCTTTTTTTCAGCTAACAATGTTTTGAAATGTTTGGTGGTACTTTAGATGCAAAAACTATTTCACACAAGGGACACTGTTGAAAAGACGAAAAGTAAAACAAGAGTAACTCATATAATAAAGCACCCAAACAATGAATCACTGACGGCTTATCCATTGAATCAACTAACTAAAAGATGGATCAAAACTACCTACCAACCTATCAGATAACAAACTGAACTTACTAATCAAATGACTGACCAATAAATTAACCATCCAGACACCCGACGAGCAAAAAACAGATTAATCCAAGAATAACTTTTTTAACTGCAAAAAAAAGTCACAATACGGTGCCCTAATAGCACACTTGCTGGGTTGTTTACACCAACAATGTCGTTTTCTCACGTCTACTTAAATAAATATCCCGTCGTCAGCGTGTATGAAGAGGCGTTTAGGGAAAGACGGAAAGCAATTTTGCGAGACAAGGCGAGACGGCGTGTACCCGTCGAGCACAGCGTGGGCGATGCAGTTGGGTACATTTTCATCATAGCGCTACAAAACCCATAAGGGAGCTTCAAAGACAAATCTGTCTGCTGAATATCTATTGGATTGTCTGCAAAAGAATGGAGGAAAAAAAAAAGTACACTTGTGGAATGTTTGGCAACTTACGAGTAGCCACAATGATTTCGTCAAACAATTAGAAAAAAATATTTTGATGATAAATTAGATTTTTTTACCATCTTGGATAACTAAGAAAATCTCTGTAAAGTTACAGTATATATATAAAATCTAAAATGCGGTTAAATGGCCTGAAAATAACATGTTTGTTTTCAATTTGAGAGCAGATTAATTGGAACATGAAGCAATGTTTTGCAACATTGTTATAGTGACTCCTTCGTAAACCATTGTTTGTATGAATTGCATTGTCATTACTGAAGCACATTTACAGCAGACGAGCCAGGAATAAAACAGAAGTTACAAAAACTACTTTCTGAAGTTGCTGAATAAAATATGCTGAAGCTTGGTTTATGCTTGATGCTCCACACGGAATCTTACAGCGTTTTGCAGCACTTTATACTCAATGCAGCTTTCCACCACAGCCATTATTCTCCCATACTATAGGTGGCAGTAAATAGCATCATCTACAGCATACAAACGCTACTGTATAACAGTGGTAGAAAATCCTAGTAGATTCAAACAATTGAAATTCTTTAAAAATCTCTCCCCAATGTGCGTGCTCTCCAGGAGTTGTTTACGGTATTTAGGTCACAGTAGTTCTTTTCTGCCGATTCATAAAGGTTTTCGTGCCGGCAAACTTCCATAAGCACTTGTTGATCTGCCATGTTTTCTACGCGGCAGCACTGCGTCGTACAAAAAATTCCAGAACATCGTGCGGAGGGACATCATTTTTTAATCCAAAATTGTTTTATACTTGTTTTTCGGTACGTCACTGAAAAAAAATATTCCCCAAGGGTTACATAATTGAAAAACAGTTGAGAATCACCAATTTCATCTTCTAATAGTCCTCTTGGTTTATTTTCATTCAATAATCTAATAGTTTGATTTCTGCATTTTTGTCAGCTGGTTTGTTTGTAAATTAATTGGCTGGTCACGTTCCCTTTTGTCCGATGACAGATAATTGCCCTACCCAGTTTGGAAATCTTTTTTTTTTGTCCGTTTCCTACCCTCCTCTTATGCGTTGCTTCACGACAACAACAACTGCAGCGCTGTCCGCTCGTCCAACCGTCTTCATCCTGCGGGAGTAAATGGAAGACGTTTTTATGTTGAGGGAAAAGCGCACAATGCCCGGGGCCTAAACAAGTGCAGCTCCAATATTCACACAAAGCGCGCACAAACAATGCCTGCGGACCACAGACACACACATGCACACACACTCACATTCCAACTGCCCGGAGTGTGTTTAATAGTCAAGGACACATTCATTCGGTCCCAATGAGCATGCTGCTATTTACTGCGGCACTCTTCATCTGATCTGCTCTGCATTCCATCTATTGATTAGCTGGCCCAGTGTTGTGTCTGCCACACCGATCAACACATTGCCAATTGTGTTACAGTTGTGGGTCTTAAACTTCAAAATCAACCACAGAGTGTATTAACGTAGGACTGTGTTGTTTTTTTCCTTATCCATGGTTGCTCTCAGGCACTCGGCCCGTTGAGACGAGGCTTACTTCTATCTTGGATGGCCATCCGTCAATTTGACCGCATAAGGTTTTGGCAGGACAGCCACTTTTGTTGCAGCTCTTCCTCGCTGTCAGTCATCAATGCCAAGTCATCTGCAAACAACAGTTCCCAAGGCAAAAATTTGACACTCTTCACTAAGCATTTTCGCCATCACAATGGATAGAAAAAAGTTGGAATGGGAGTACTGAGGCTGAGTATCTTTCGTATCAACCTTTTGATCGTTAAATCAAAGGCATTTCACGCCAACGGGATAGCCTTGAGAGAAGACAGCAGGGAGCTGATATTTCACCCAGATGGTGACAACATGTCATTGAAGGACCTTTAGTCACTACTGACTCTGGAAAATTGCGAGGCAGATTCAGTTTTCAGATTCAAGTTTTCACTCTTCAGTCTTTCAGTGGTTAGTTAGTCAATTGGTTTTCAGAGTATTCGGACTTTCAGTGGTTGGTTGGTTTTCAGAGTCTTTAGTCTTTCGGTGTTTGGTTAGTGTTTGGTTGGTTGGTTGGTTGTCAGAGTCTTCAGTCTTTCAGTGGTCGGTCGGTTTTCAGAGTCTTCAGTCTTTCAGTGGTTGGTTGGTTTTCAGAGTCTTCAGTCTTTCGGTGGTCGGTTGGTTTTCAGAATCTTCAGTCTTTAGGTGGTCGGCTGGTTTGCAGAGTCTTCGGTCTTTCAGTGGTCGGTTGGTTTTCAGAGTCTTCAGTCTTTAGGTGGTCGGTTGGTTTGCAGAGTCTTCGGTCTTTCAGTGGTCAGTTGGTTTTCAGGGTCTTCAGTCTTTCAGTGGTTGGTTGACTTTCAGTCAGGAATTTGGCCAGTGGAGAGGACTATTGTCGGTAGTGACTCTGAAAAATTGCTAGACTGACTCAGATTTGTCCACTCTGACCAAAAAAATGATACGCAAAGAATGGTAGCCAGGTCAGGGTTTAACAATTTTCCAGATTGAAGTAGTTTTTATCAGTATTGATTCTGTGAAAATTGTGAGACTGACTTTAGATTCGTCGGAACACGACCAGCAAAATGATGCACATTGAATGGGAGAATAAATGGCAGCCAGGTTATAGTCTGATAGTTTTCCAGAGTCAACATTGATGGCTTGAAGGACCTTTCATCAGTATTGATTTACTGTTAAATGATGAAACTTTAAGAAAAATGCTATACTGGAATAGGTAGGGCTTTTTTAAAATTATTTCCTCATTTTTGTGAATCAAAAGTGCCAGTGGTGTCAAATGTGACTACCCGAGATTTGAGTACTATTACTGGTATCAATCTGAAAAAAAAAAAAAAAGTATCCAACACCCCTAGGAAAAAGACTCAGGGGCAAGCCTTGGTATAAGCCAATGTTGATGGCAAACCTGTCGGTGCCATTATGCTACTTTACACTTTTTCCCCCCCCAAATATGGAGGCCAAATTCCTGATTGTGCAGCGGTTGCCTCGGGCTTTTCAAAAGTTCAACTGTAAGCCTTTGATGACCGAGGGCGGACAATTCCGGATAATTGCAGCGACGAGCTGGCGCGTTCAGCAGTCCTGAACGTTACGCGGGATAAGATTTTCTGGCACGCAGGCAGAATATTGGATTTCCCCCCCAAAGTCAATAAAAGGCCGGGCCATTAAAGAGAATATATATGCTTTATTTGAAGAGCAGCACTACTGTGGCTCTTTTATTATTGACACTATTGCGCTCACACACACTCACACACACTCCACCGCCCAATGCAATGAGTCTTACGTGGAAGTCCACACTAATAGAGACACAGCTCAGTTCAAACGGATTTAAAAAAAAAGAAAATGAATATACACCCCTTCTCTTTGGGCTTTTGCACTACATTGGCTTCTGGTATGATATCTAAATCCCAGAGGTTATTTTCTTTTGGCCTTCAAGTGAAGGCAGCGTTTTTGCTGAGAGGACAAAAAAGCAAATCACTAGCGAGTTAGAGCGTTGCCACAGATTGAACAAACTATATCACACTTTTTTTTTTTTTTTTTTTTATTACAGCTGCCGCTTTGCTGACGTGAGACTCGCGGCGATAAAAGCACAACCAATTATCATCAACTACAGATGTGATGGATAGAATATTTTTTTAATTTTGGAGGGTAACATTGCTGAGTTTGTCACTTGGCTGCCTGGCGTTCGGCTGGCGCTTCGACTGCACCTGGTCGGCGGGTTGGTTTTGACCTTCTGAATATACAGTGAGTCAGTTGGTTTCATTGTTGGTCGGTTGGTTGACGTTCAGTTAGGTATTTGGTCAGTGGAGAAGCCTGTTGGTTGGTTGGTTGACTTTCAGTTAGCTATTTGGTCAGTGGAGAAGCCTGTTGGCTGGTTGGCTTTCAATTGGTTGGTTGGTTGGTTGGTTGACTTTCAGTTAGTTTTTTGGTCAGTGGAGAAGCCTGTTGGCTGGTTGGCTTTCAATTGGTTGGTTGGTTGGTTGGTTGGTTGACTTTCAGTTATGTATTTGGTCAGTGGAGAAGTCTGTAGGTTAGTTTGTTAATTGGTCAATTAGGTTCATGGATGGCCGGCAATTTGGCCAGTTGGTCAATTTGATTGACGTGTTGGTCGACCAAATGATTGTTGTTTTTTTGAAATGCTGATTACTCATTCAGTCAGTTGATTAATTGGGCAGTTTGTCAAATGATTTTTTGGGGGGGTTGGTTGGTTGTAGCTAGTTTCTTATTTGTTTTTGTTTTGTCAGTTGGTTGATTGGTCGCTTTGTAGCACATCCATCCATCGATCCATTTGCGATTACTGATGTAGAGTCAGGTTGAGGAGAAGCAGCAGGAAAGTCCAGACTTCCTTCTGCCCGGCCACTTCCTCCAGCTCTTCTAAGGGGCATCATCAGGCTTTCCCAGGCTAGCCAAGAGACATAGTTTATCCAGCATGTCCTAGGTTGTCCCCGGGTCCTCCTACCAGGACCCTTGATATAAAAACGGTTCGTTTGTTTGCTTATTTGGTCAGTTTTCCAGAGTATGGACCTAAGACATCCATCCATCCATTTTCTATAGCCGCTCATTCTCACAAGGGTCGCAGGCTTACTGCGGCCAACCCCAATTGTCGGCTAGATTTGAACCCGAGACTCTGAACTGTGAGGCAGACATGCAAACCACTCTCCCACCACCTCACCCTGAAACAATCCCTTAAAAAAAAAGATTAAACTTATCAGGGATGGTCTTATCTTCCATCTTGGTCTATTTGCTCTCCCGTTCTTCCTGGTTATTCATCCCGGCCATGATCCCGTACGTAAGCTGTCACGCAGAGGTTGTGCTGATTGGTATTCATGCGGCCGGCTAGCAGGAGGTAACATGTGTAAATATAGGATTTCTTCATCTGCTAATGTATATATGCACAAGTCCATGTGTGCGGCACCGTGTGATTATTCACATTTGCTGTCTGGAGCCAGTTAATGAGTTTATTTATGAGGCAAATGAAGAGCCGGCATTGTTGTCCGTGGTGACAGAGCGGCGAGTTGGAGCGATGTGCGTCCAGCGTGCGCCTCCCGCGGATTAATGACTTCCCGAGAAAGGCGGGACAGGTTCAACTACTCTTGATTACGAATAAAAGTTTCCCTGAAAGCCAACAATCAGCCACCGGTGAACTCTGCAGACAGCATCATTTGTTTGTCGCCGAGCGGCAGAGCGCCGATGCGTAAATTTGCCGCCGCCCAGGAACATTTTGTTTACCTTTGACAAATGAGCAATAAATAAAGTCTTGGTGCTAAGAAGACGAGTTGTGGCGAAGGAGGAAGTGGATCAGCGTATTTCATGTAGATGTGATGTATTGCAGGAAAAAGTTGATGACGGTAATTGCTTTAAATGTGTTGCTCCCCACTACTGATAATGACTGACACGTAGACTGCCTGACGGCTACATTAACAGCAGCTGTAAAGATAAGTGAGGAATTTAATTCTGAAAGGGCACTCAAGAAAATAATAATCAACCTAATTAAAAGGAAATCATTCAAATGAACAGTAAATTGAAGGATTCTACGCACTCTTGTTTAAATGTCACGTTTAACGTGATACATTTTATGTAAATGAGTCAATTTGACCAATTCAATTTGGATTAACTTGATCCAACCGTTTTTAGATAGTGGTAAATAAATAGACCAGTTGTGAACTATAACCATGTCCAGCTCAGTACTGAAAACAAAACTACTGAACTAAGGTGATGGCAAAGGTGTGCACACCCTCCTTAGCGATCGTGTTTTTTGAATTAACCAATCCCATTCAAATTTGTCTTCAATAGAAGTCTGCACAAAACCGCAACCCTTAAAAGGGGATTTCAAAGTCTCAAAGATTTTTAATCGTATTTTATATACCCCTAAAAAAGAAATAATGATTGCTAACGTGTGCACAACCTCCTACATCTAGACCACAGGTGTCAAACTCAAGGCCTGGGGGCCAGAACTGGCCCGCCACATCATTTTATGTGGCCCGCAACATGCTGATTTGACTTCATGTTCCCGGCTAAAATATCAATCTTGCAAGTTGTGTTCAACTTTTAAATGTTTTGGTGGATAAAAACTTGAACATTTATTTGACTTAACAGTTATTCTGGCCCTCTGACAGAAACTATAAGCACAATGTGGCCCAAGATAAAAATGAGTTTGACACCCCTGATGGGCGTTTTCTGAACTAACCAATCACATTCAAACTCATCTTAGATGGAAGTCTGCACAAAGCTGCCGCCCTTTAAAGGTGAATTCAATTTCAAGAGATTTTTCATAGTATTCTATTTTATACGCCCCAGATAATTTGATTGCAAACGTGTACAATCCTTATTTCAACTAATTATTTGTATGATATAATTGTCATTTTTGGACTTGAATTGCCCTTTTTGAATGTCTCTGAATAACCCCAATTAAAATTCTGGGTTCAAATTGATTTTAATTTCAGTATCAGTGTATAAGTTCTACAGTATAGTGCAACATTGCTATTTCCACCGTTTCTGCAGATATGTCTTCATGCATAGCAGCCAGTCAGCACTCCTGTTTGTAAACGCAGTGAGAGTAAGCTGTAAATTGGCCCATACCGTATGGAAGCGTCTTCAGGGACCTCCATTCATCAGGGGGGGAGTGAGGGGAGAAGCTTAAGGTTTTTTTTTTTTTTTTTTATTGATGCACTCCTTGCTGTCTCCTTGACGAATACGCATGCAGGTCTCCGCTGCTCCAAATTAGCGCGTGTGAAACAAGAAAATAGATTTGATCCATTATTGTCTGTTGGCGGTTTATACTTTGCTAAGATGAAGCTAAAGTCATTTTGGTGCGGAGGAGAATTGACGCTTAAAATGCAGATGTTACACTTTGTGGCCTTTTGAGTCAAAGTTTATATTATTTTACATAACAAAAATAAGACAAAAGTCACAAAACGTATATGCAGACTGTGGCTCTCCTTTCCCATATCCAAGGGCATTAAATTACATTAATCAATATGATTATGTTTTTTTACTTCTCGAGTGGTGTTGAATGTTCGACTCCAAGTCCAATTTTTTGCAAAACAAGCAAATGCTTCGAAGACTCTCACTAACAGCCCATGCTAAACTTAGCTCCTCCCCTTTTTTTCCATCGCGATGTATTCCTCCAAAATACTTCCTCGACTTGACTTCTAATAGAAGAACATGCATAAAAGACTCTCCATGACTCTCAAAAACCATGCTAAACTTAGCCCCTCCCCTTTTTTCTCCATTGAGGCCTATCACTTCAAAGTACTTCCTTGACACTAACCTTCATTCCACAGTGTTTTCTTTTAACCACATAGTAACTGCACTGCGTATGTATATCAAGCCTCACCAGACTCTCAAGCCGCGCATCATGAAGTGGAAGCTTATCTTTCTTCTTGTCCTCGCTATAATAATGACCCCAATTAAGCATTCCGCTCAGCGCTGTGATTGAGCTGTTATCTGCGCTGCCTAAACAACAACGCACTTTCTCTTCTTCTCATCTGTCCGCTTCGTTAACAAACATGGACGCTGGCCCCGGCGCACTCAAAGGCGGCAAAGTGGAACTTGAGACCTCTGTCTGGGGCCCTGACATCATCGCAGTATCCTTTTTTGCATTTATATAGCATTATGCTGCCCTTGCATGTGGTGAAGGAGAGCCACAATTGCCAATGCCTTTTCTTTGGGTAAATACCAGGGCACATTCTACAAATACGGTAATCCTTCCTTCAACTGAGGGGGTTATGCTCCAAACCACGCCGCAAATAGAAAAAATATCCTATTTAAATAGACTCTAGACATGATGTTTGAGCATTCACAACACTTAAAATGCTATCAACAAGTGTTAAAAAGTAACTGCAAAGAGCACCGAAGAATATTGTTATAAGAACCTGGTCACGGCACCAACCTTAGCGGGCATCCGCCGGGGACTTTGTGCAGCTGATGAGAAGATGTTCCAATGGGACAGGAATGTTCTGACGCTTCCCGCACATGTGGAGGTTTGCTGGGCTCGGCAGGTTGACGTAGGCTGCAAGGACAAGGAACTGGAGGTGAAAGTCTGCACGCATGATGTTTGACCAGGTGACTTTGCCCTGCAACGTGCTCTCCCACCTCGTCCATGTCCCCTGCTGCCAAGACCCACTGTCGTGCTCACTCGCTTTCTTCACACCTGCTCAAATCTCTTCCTGGAGTAGATGGCCCATACAAATTCCTTTTGAGACGTTCCACAGTTTTTACTGGGACTAGGCAGGCCGCAATTGTCCACCTTGTTGAGCCAGTCCCCCAGTTGTTAACCAGACTCCTGGATGGCCGCAGAGACCTTCAGGCTCAAGTCATTATATTGTATATCTTATTTGTTTTTCGTTTTTATTTTATTTGCTCCCAATTTTGTTGGATACCTTCTGTACAATGACAAGAAGGAATTCTATTCTACACAGAAAATACTGTTTATTTCCAAATTAAAAATGGTATCATATCATATGAAACAATTGACAGGTAAAGACGGACATTATTATGAACTCTTGTTGCTCTTCATAGGCATAGAAAGCAGGATGTAAGAGTACTGACGTACTTTAATGTTCAAAAGGTAGTTTAAGGAGCACTACTTCCTGGTTTCATTCTTCTTTTTGAGACATATCTACAGTGCCAACAATACTGTGCTGCCGTCAAGTGGTTAATTGTGGAACTACAAAACAAAAGGAGGCAGGGCAGGTAAATAACCATAATAATTATTGCATGCGTTTAACATTTTCTGGATGAATTACCTCATTCGTATGTCTCAGAACTCAAATGCTGACGGTGCAAAAGTTTGCCCACCTCTGTTTAAACTAATGAAAAAAGACATCTATAAACATCCTTTAGTGCAGCATTTATTCTGTGCAATTTTTTTGGCTTGGTATCTTACCCCCGTGAAGACCGTGTGTCCACTGTTCACTCCTTTTGGACATGAAAGCTCACGCTTAGTGGAAATTGAGGCTTTTCTCTATTTAAATCGGACGCGGGCGGCTCAAGCTAGTACAGCGTGTCAAGCTAGGCAAAAGAGCAGGAAGAAAAAGTCCACTTTTTGTCTGCAATAAGTCATCCAGTCAGCGTGTTATTATATTGGGCATTTTGCAAAATGTCATTTCGATTCACTGGAAGGCGGCCGGGACGCCGGCTTCTGGAGGGGAAGTAATAGCACGCACCGGGCGGCGGTTTAACACGCGGAAGGCTGCGTAAATGTGCGTTAATCTTTTGCTATTTGGATGAAGTTACTCAGCGTGAATATTAAGCGCTTCAGCCTGGTGGCTAGGGCTGAGTTTATCGGTTGGCATTTGGCCAGGAAGTGAAACGAGACCCTCGCCTTTCTTTGGTCGGCCATGGATGAATTCATGCGGCTTGTCGCCAAAGCTCAAAGTGCTGTCACTTCGCCATAGGCCTCAAAATGCAACCAATCACATGCGATAAGGTCGACAAAAACGTTGAAATCCAGTCATAAGCTTTTCCGCGGTCGTAAAAAAGCTTCTATATTAAAAAAGCTTCTTACGATTCCCCCTAACCTCAAAAATGATGGTACAATTGTTTATTGCAGCCCGGCCAATGGGGATTGACGTAATTGAGAGTGAAAGGAATCAGGTAAGAATTGATCGTGCGCGCGCGCGCGCCAAATAAATCGATAGAGGTCATTACAAAACAAGAATGGGCTTGACAAGGCAAATGAAGATGTGTGATGTCATCACATTAGGCTCCGTGCATGTAAACAAAAGAAAATACCGGTGGCGGATTGTAAACATTGCTAAACATACAAACAGTCATTTCTCGCAAGTACCCTATTGATTTTCAACAATTTCCCGGGATCAATGCGTCCGTCTACCTTGTTGTTGTTGTCGTCGTTGTTGGGGAGGATTATTGATTTTGAACGACGTCTGACCCGAGGCCCTTGGAGAAATCACTGATGACTTCCTGTCGACCTATCAATCAAATAGTTAAAAATCAATCATCTGGTTTGGTGAAGGAATCTTGCTGGTTTGGAATGCTAGTTACATATCAAGGCAGCTGGGGTTAATGGTGAAATAATTTTTTTAAACAGTTTAAAAGGATTTTTTTAACTAAAAATGCACTTCAAATTCAAATTGGAAATTGTAAGGTAAATTTGAAAAATTTTCCATGATCACATGACTACTGACCTAAAATGTTGCTGATGTGAATGTTTTCATTTTTACCATAAAAATATTTTTTCCAAAGAAAAAATGTTGGGATTTTTAACTTAAACTTAAAATTGTTTGAAAAGCAAAAAAAATGGGAATTGTGACCTAAGAAAAAAAGCTGAACTAAAATATGTAAAACATTTGAACAATAATGCAATTAAAAAAAAAGAAAACCTTTTGAAGTCAGTCATAAAAAAAGGAATTTTGACTTAAAACACAAACCACTTATACAAATATACAAACCACCATATATTAAAATTAAAAGCTGAAAAAAAAACATCAATATGGCTCAGCAGTTAAAAATAAATAAAAGATAATACCTATAAGATCCATCTAAAAATATGCTTTCAATATTGGAGAAAAAAAGAAAATACTTGAAAACAACCTGAAAATTATTAAAAGAATGAATGTGTGTGTGTGCGAGAGAGAGGGAGAGAGAGAGAGAGAGAGCGAGAGCGAGAGAGAGAGAGAAAGAGACAACGAGAGAGAAATGAGTTCATTGCATTTTTTTTCATTAGGTAATAACATGATAACTAAAATTTCTGGACTAAAAGCTCCGTTGCGTGTAAATCTTTCTTTAATAACATGCAAAACACCCTCTTAATGAAATGAACTAAGTGTGTTGGTTATGTTTTGTTTTTTATGTACAGTAAGTCTAAGTGCACTTCCCAGTGTGAGAGTGTGTTCGTGGGGGGGGGTTAATCAAGTCTGTGTTCTTTGGCCCCATGCACACACTTCGCCACAGGCGCGCGCGCGCACACACACACACACACACACACACACACACACACACACACACACGCCGCTTTAAATGAACGTAGCGGGGGGGAAGGGGGGGCGCTCTGGCTGTCAGGACAAATCACGGTAAAACTCCCCGGAAGCTTCTGCCTGACCCTGCTGGAGGAAAAAACGGAGGAGGAGGAAGAAGAGGAAGGATGGGGGGGGGGCTGTATTTGTGTGTGTTTTGGAAGGAAATATCCAGAACGTAATATTGCGGGTCATTTCGTTAGCAGGCGCAAATGTCAATAAAACAAGTCGTGTTCTCCGGCGCGTTGAGTTCCGACGTACAGCGACACACACAAACGCTCCCTGGGCTGAGCTAAAACATAGACGCGCTGACATTCTGTTGTCGTTTTATTAATTCATAAATGTCAGACGGGATCACCGCGAGAGGGCTCGGGGAATTCCGGGTTTATTTACAAGGGACATTTGCAGGGCGGCATCCGATTGGCCGGAACTGCTTCCGCCGACCGCAGCATCCCATTAGCCTACTTGGACATACCCGCTTGACTTCTATTTGATTTTGAGGGATGTCCATGATCCCGAGGTTAAATCGCACTTACAAAAAAGTTTAAAGCTCAACTTAAAACTAGACTACTTAAACTACTGAATATATAAAGAATGTACTGAATAATATATTTGTTTTCCCGCTTTATAAAATATAAATCTCAAAGGTTAATGCTATGCTATACATGAAACGTCAGTGCTCTCGTTTGTCTGCGCCCCGCGTCCCAGACGCATCATTATTGATGCGATTGCAAACTTTCAAATTAATGTGTGTCCATTGGACATATATTTCTAGTTGACCACTTTTTGTAGAAATGGGACCCAGCCGGAGTACATAGCAAAAATCTACATATAATTGACAAGTTTTTTTTAGTTACTGTATGTATCATGATTAGATTGGGAATACATTTTCCCACATGTGGTCCCTGAGCTAAAATAAGTTTGACACCCCTGTGGCATCATTTATTGTGAAAAACATTCCTAAAACCTACATAATAAACTCATAAAAATACAAAACCCTACAGTTACTATAGCAACCATCCATGAATAGGTTTAGACTAAACAGCAGTTTGATGGTATTTAAACAAGTTCTAAAAACACATGTAATCATGACAGGCATTTGTGGTACCAAAAATCTCCTACTTAATAAATAGGATAAACCTTAAGAGAGCCTTTAAAATTGCACTCATAGTAATAACGTATTATTAAGCACATACTTCGGGTCAAACATTTACAATATAGATAATAAAAACTCACAACTTTTGCAAAGGAGTCATTCTAAAACAGTTTAGCAATACATATCTTAAACTTCCAATTAATTTGCTCTTAATTCGAAAAGGAAACATTTACTGTTCCTGTCATGGCATTAAAAAAAAAAAAAAAACTCACCTGCAGAAACTTTGTTCTCACCTAGCCCAGAAGTGCCCTCACATACTCGCAGGGGTACTCGAACCTCCATTTCCGAACCGTGTCTTCATTGCAAAAAAATACTTCACCCAGACCGGATGTCAGGTTAAACGAAGTGCAATCTAATGGACCAAAAGATCACGGCGACATTTAATAATAGAAGCTGGTCTTCGCATTCCTCGGGCTAAATCGAGGATGCCATGTTCTCTCATGTATATTCATACACTTTGTAGTGTGTGTGTGTGTGTGTTGAATACAGGTGCATTCATTTTGCTGTAAGTGCTATATGGAAATAGGCCACTTTCTCACATTAACCTTTAAATTCACAGTGCTCTATCGGTGTGACCCAGTCGCCCATTAGAATTTTCCAATACAACCTGACCAAAATGGAGTATTTATTATAATTTGCATGCCGAATTAGATGTGTCAAAGAAAAAAAGAAAAAGAACTTTGGGGATCCTGACAATGGTCATTGTATTACTTTGGTTCCCTTTAATGGTTTATAAATTGGCTATGAACACTTTATGAATACTTAAACACAGGTTGGCATTTTACTTTTTTTTTGCTGGTCTGTCATTTAGTCTCACCAACATGGACCCACTTCTGTCACAGTTCGTCCATCAATTTTGGAAGAAAATCATTAACAGATACGGTTGCATAAAACAAAATAGACACTTGCACGTCATATGTCACAAACACTACAAGTAAAAAGCAAGCTTTACTAGAACATTGAATTACTAGAGCATTGTCACCTCTTTGGCGCATCCCACAATGCTTATCTCAACTATGTGCTGGCGATTTATTCATTCAAATTTAGTTTAAAACACAAACTAATACAAAAATATCTTCATTTGAAACATTGCTTCTGACTTTCATCCTGTACTAGCAACACTGAGTGCAGAATAGATTTCGGTTCCTGAAACCATGACTCTGAAACGCATCGCAAACATGAACTTCGCAGCAATGCTCAGTTATGTCAATAAGAAAGTGTTTTAGTAGAAGATTTTTTTCTCCTTTATAGAAGTTGCTCCTCACAAATGCTTTCGCATTCAGTTATTCCTGGGTGTACTGTACTTATAATTGTTTAATTTCTTATTTCTCTGAAATTTGGAAGGTCTAACAGGGCAATAAACCATTATCAACAGTCAGGTGACACAGATGGTGACGTACATGGATTAAAATGACTGACGTGATCTATTATTCCGCAGGTCTTAAGTCTGTCATTTTTCAAATATTCTGCAAATGGCTGGTAACCAATGCAGAGTGTTCAATGTCAGCTGGGACAGGCACAAGCAAGCCTGTCAACCCTTGAGGAAAAGCAGTTATAGAAAATGGATGGATGGATATAGATTGGCAAAACCGACGAAGTGCCCAACCCCCCCAAAACAGATGCGTGCAGCAATTTTTTTTAAAGTGTTAAATCAGCTATGCGTAGTGCCCCCGCTTGCTAAGACAACGTGGTGTTGCTGCCATCTAGCGGTTGAGATAAGGAAAACCACCAAAGAAAAACGTCACAAAATCACTCGGAAATGGAGAATAACGTTTTTCAAAAACGAATTCAGTTCATTAATACTTTTAAACACATTACGCGCCGTTACGTAATTTGCTTTGTGCAGCTTAAACCTCAACACTGCATTTGTTTAATGTGGAATTTTGTCAAATCATATATTTTGCTGATATTCCGGCTTTTTTTTTAATATTGCAAAATTCACGGTCATCACACTTCAGAATTAAAAATATTTTAAATATTAACATTTTAGTTTTAAATATAAGAAGGATTTTTTTTGTTATTCATTCACCGCAGTACCAAATTTGCCAATAAACACAAGTTAAAAAATGAAAAATAGATTGTGGTAAAATACTAAGAGAATTGCTCACGTTGAAACCATTATCAGCCTTTGTCATTTACTTTCTACCCTAGACAAAAAAAGATTACAGGTTTGTCTTTTGGAGGAAAATTTCTGAGCAGAAAAACATTTTTAAAGAACTGCACTGTACTGTCATGAAAGGTCATTATTTTACCATTTATATTCAATTAACCTAACTACTGTCATCATCTGACATATTTTGGTGTTTTATAGTCAACCCAGTAAACTATTTGCAACATCAATTCTTTCTTCAGTAAAAATATAAAACAAGTTACCATGAGAGTGGGAGAATATTTCAGCAGTGATGATCTTCACAGTCAAATTCATCCTGCAATTTAGGCTCTTTTTGCAGGTTCTATATAGAATACTAAATTTATCTTCATAATGGTAAGGTCCTGGAACTTTGACACACCTGATAAACAAATACCAATTATAATCATACCAACACACCAGCCTCCATTTAAGGCAGAAAAAATGATATTTAAAAAATAGCATCTTCACCTATTGTTGCTGAATTCACAAACATTCTCATCATTGAATACAGCAACCCATAGATATAGGGAAAAACAACATTTATTAGCAGTGGGTGTGAGTGAGTGGAATCATCCATTCATCCAGCCTTCCAGGTAACAATCGGCGGACATTTCTGCACAAAGGGACATTTAATCCAGCTGTGGAGGAGGAAAATACAGATGTTAGCACCATTGGCTGTAAAAATTCTCTCTCGGTGCGCTGATGTGCTTCAGCAACAACAAAAACATTTATAAGCAATAAAAAGGCTATCTGGGCTAGGACGATACTTGCCTTGACGAAGCCGATGTCCTTGGCGTACTGCCGGAAGCACTGACGGCACATGTTGAGTCCGTATTTACGGATCAGACCGTGTCTGTTCGAGCAAACCCGGCTGTTGAACACAAGTGGGAATCACAAGTGAATAAATTGGGCGTCCTTAGCGCAAGTGACTGATGGACCAAAACAAGATGAATTTTAAAAACGGATGCATACTACATATGCTTGTAAACGTGAACTAAGTATTTATGCAGCTTTTTCGGCAGAGTATTTACTTCTTTTACCCCTCGTTTTCAAAATAAGCCAGGTAATGAAGAGAAGTTGCAGAAAAGAAAACACATACCTGTCAAATATAACAACTATGTTTGCTTAAGTTTTGTTTTCCGTATTGCTTAATTGTTAACTTTCGTGTTGTAGGTATATAATGGCCGATATAATAGCACTAGTTCTGTTGTGCTCAAACACCTTCTCTCAACTTTAATACAGTCCTGTTCACGTTTTAATATTTATTGAAAAAAAGTACCTGATTTGACTATGAAACTAACGTGGGTAATTTATAATTGTCTTCTGTGACGTATTAAACGCGACTTCAAAATGCTAACCTAGGCTAGCAGTTAGCATCAATCGACCGCCATGTTCATTGCCGACATGCGGTGCGCGTTTGATAGCAAATTTTGACATACAACAGAAGTTGTAACCGCATCAAACAAACACCAGACAAGACTTAAGTAAACTAAAGTAAAAAAGGGCAAAAGACTGACCAGGATCGGGATCCCTGTCCGAATTTTCTGGGGTGACTCCAATAGAGCTGCTGATGGCCCATCTTGTCTCTTTTCGCTCGAGCGTCGGAAAGGAAGAGCGTGGAGCGCGCATGCGCATAACAAACGCTTCCGGATCCGGTTTCTAATGACGAGTGGGTTGAGCGCCTTCAAGCGTCTGAAAGACCAAAGACGTTACGTGCAAAATCAAGGCAATAAGAAATGAAGCAACGTAAAAGAACCATTTTAATGAATCACAATTGAGCTTCAAGTATATTTTTTAATTGAAACTGAGGAAAGGTGATCACAAACACTACTATTTTTGATACAAAGTGGGTTTTAAAACTACATCCTCTTTTGTGACAAAAAACAGCACTAAATGACGTTAAAACTTATTTATTTTTTTCATATATACTTTTTTCATGTATATATGTACATTATAGAAGTACAGGATATATATATATATATATATATATATATATATATATATATATATATATATATATATATATATATATATATATATATATATATATTTAATCAAGGTTTTCAAACAAAGGGTTATGTTTCAAGTTAGGATTTCAAAGCAGGGGTAAGGTTTTAAGACAAAGTATATATATATATATATATATATATATATATATATATATATATATATATATATATATATATATATATATATATATATATATATATATATATATATATGATGGATGACCTTGACCATCCTCTTATTCTCCAATCGATTGGTTTGAAATGTTCGATGTGCCTTTTGCTGCCATGAGATGGTGCTGCGAGACTTCAGTATCGTTTTCTCCAAAAGTGTGTATCCGTCCCCAGCTTTGCCGAGTGTTTTCTTTTCCTCCCTCCGTCAGCATGCATGCTCACTGATGTGTGCGCGCACGTGTGTATTAGTGTGTCTGTGATCTGCACGCATGCTGTGCCCGTGCAAGTGTGTTTGCACACGTGACTGTTTCGCTCTCTGTTGTGGAACAAATTACACTGTGGCTGGGGAGCCAAATGACTAATCAGTGGTACACAGATTAAAATCCAATTGCTGCAATTTGAAGCCTCGCAGGAGTAGTATGGGAAATTAACTGCTACAGTGGGTGCGCTACACTACAGGAAAAGCCGTGACATGTTCAGCTTTTGATCAGAACTCAACAAACAGTAACTCAGACAACTTTAAACTAATTGAGGCAGATATGGTCCATGAGTCAACCCTAAGAAGATACCAGGTTTGGGTTTTACAGCAAAGTTACAGTATATTCACCATGAGGGGCATTAAGTGAATGAGTTGATTATGGGATGCTGTCTGCAGCTGCTCATTCTCCATCGCCATACTCCTACACCGCAAGCAAAAGTGGCTATTGAGAGGGCTTGCCATCTCTCATTTAGAAATGGCCTGGAAGTTTATTTTTTTACAGCGTGGCGGATAATTCGTTTCACACAGAGATGCGCCACAAAAGAGGAGAGAATAAACGATGTGAATAATGAGTGAGGCCAGGCCAAACCTAGTTTGCGCATTCCCTGCAGGTGACACCAAGCAATTGGCTTTTTAGAATATAATCTCTCTCTCTCTTTTTCCCTTTAATATTCTTTTTTTTTTTCCACGGGTACACCAAAGTGTGATACGAGCTTTGGCGGAGCCGAGACACAACATGAACGCCTTCCTGGAATCTTCTCAATGGCAAAGCTAAATAAATAAAGAGAAATAATCTCATTTTGTCTCGGGGTGTAAAAATCGTGTTTGCATGGCTGTGGCTCTCTTTGTGCCTCAGTGTCTTATGGCAGACATGAGGCTGTCGCTGAAACCAGAACAATAATGCTGGAACACTTGACTGGGATTGAATTGATTTTTCTTTTTCTTTTTAACCGCAGTTGTAACATATTCTGGCATTTGGATGATGCTCACCAGGGGTGGGATTGTTTTTGCGGGAGGGAGGGGGTGCTAAATTAGCACTTAGCTTGGATTGGCTAACAAAACACACCTGCTGTTCCCCAGCAATGTCTCGCTTGTCCTCATTCAGCTGCAGAACAAAATTCACCTGGGAGCTGCAAAAGCCTCCATAGACACGTTGCACCTCCTCTGCAGTATGAGGCAGATGTTCAAAATATGGTGAAGCTGAAAAGGAAAAAAAATTCCCCACCTGGACAAACGCTATACTTTATCTCCAAAAGCTGACTTTCCTTAAGTTAGGACTGTAAACCTTCTTGGAAACCTTTAGTCGTTAACTTTTTGCGGGGAGACTGACAGTGCGTTAAACAGGTTTTGCATGTGGCCATCAGCTATTTAGCTTAACTTTTTACAGAGATTGGAAACTGACGACATTGTGCAGAAGTGACAAAAAAGGCATGAAATTGTCCTCAAACGACTCAGCATCCACTTCCACGAATGACAATTTATATGACGTTAGTAGGATTTTCTTCAAGTAATATGTTGAGTGACTTACTTCTAAGGGTCATTTTTAAAAATTGCATGTATTTAATGAAACGTCTAATATGTATTCACTGTCAGCCCAGTAAAAGGGAATAGTTGAGGTTTCTAGCCATCAATGGCAGTGAACGAGTTATTTACTTTAATGCACACCGGATTAAAATTGAACAAAAACCCTCTTTTTGTCATGTACAGGCCACACCGGACTGTAAACTGCATGTTGTAACATGAGACTATACATGTCAGAATAATACTCTACAATCTACAATATTTACATACAAAGAAGATACATGGAAGTTTATTTTTTAACTCAACACAGACTGAACATGCCTGCATGTTTAGAAATAAAAGCAGCACCCACATATTTTCAACATAAAACAGATGCATTCAGATTATTAGAATATTATACAAACACAATAGTAACATGCCCGTGGTGTTTACTTGTGGAAAGCGCCCCCTGGCGCTGAGTAAAATAACCGTACAAACAAAAAAATCAATACATTTATAGTGTCCTCTTCCGTCTCATTTTATTTACAGGGAGATTGCCAAGTAAAAATAAATCTTTGACGTATTTTGCCGTCAATGGCAGTAAATGATTTCATTGTATAAAAGTGATCCATACATAGTAATGAAAATGCATTAAATCTCTGCAAGGAGAAGGAGCATGATTGGAAGCATATATTAATAATAACTCCAACTCAACAAACACAAGATTTAAAAAAAAAAAACACACACACACACACACACACACACAAAAAGGTATTAGTGTTTACCCTATCACAGAGGTTCCTAAACAGGCGAATGTGAGATTGTAACTAAGTTACTGCAGGTTATCAGCAATCGAATTTGAAGGTCATACAGCTTTCTTTTCAAATTAAGAGCAAATTAATTGGAACACGAAGCAGCTCGTTGTTAAATTGTCTTAAAGTGACACATTTGCAGAACACCGAATGTGTGGCCTTTTAGTCCAAAAATACACTCTGGGATTTTTACTGAGTTTTAGTCCTCAGGACATTTCATGGAAGTTATAAATTATAGAACGCGCAGAAGAATTTCTCATTCCACCAAGCAAGCAGAATACAATTTTAGACTAGTGACCACACAGGATTGCGATTGTCTCGGATCGAAATAAGCATGTTGTTTTTCCCTTCAAAATGAACTACAGGTGGCTAACTAGCATACATGAGATAATGACTTCTGACTGGTGTAAGAGTAAACTTTTATTTTGTCATAAATCCATAAAGGGGGCCACTGTCAATAAGTGAATAAATCATTATAGCTAGGGGCTTGGTCATGGCCCCATCCAAAAGCCATTACAGCAGATGGTGCATTAGGACGGGGATCATTACGGTGATGTCATTCCCCACAGGTCCTTTTCACCGTCACTCATTTTCATCCGATCGTATTTCCACTCTACTTTGCAATATGTGTTGTTGGACTTGAAATCCGGAGCAGGTATTGTTCCTATGACAACACCCCAGACAGTAGCATTAGAAAAAAAAAAGTCTTTTCTTTTGTTGGAGATTAAACCACTTAAAGCAGGTAGTTCTTTTTAAAACCCCTTCCAGCGTAGCGTGGAAAGCTCTTTACAATCCTTTGCTGTAAAAGAAGAATCCGCCGGCTGAAACAGTTTCTTCCCCGGCTCTTCTCTTTTAACTCCATTTCTAAATTTACCCGTCCATTAGCGGGAGGCGCAGAGATGCTTGAGCTCTTAACAAGGCGACTTCTCTTCAGTGTCATGCTTGAGCGGCCTTCAAAACATGCAGCGCTCTATTGTGCCGCTATTGTGTTGGACACAAACGAGATGCGTGATTGGATTTTGATTGGCGTTCCTCTCCGCTGTGCAATGTACGTAAAGAACTGTGTGTGTGTGTGTGTGTGTGTGTGTGTGTGTAAATACATACATACATACATACATATATATATATATATATATATATATATATATATATATATATATATATATATATATATATATATATATATATATATATATATATATATATGTGTGTACCGTATTTTCCGCGCTATAAGGCGCACCTCAAAGCCTTAATTTTTTAAAAAAGCTGACGGTGCGTCTTATTATTATTGAGTTATTATGCTATATATGGAAAAAGTTTTAAAATATGTCATTAATTGAGGGTGTGCCTTATAATCCGGTGCGCCTTGTAGTGCGGAAAATATGGTATATACCGGTGCGCCTTATAGTGCGGAAAATGCGGTATGTACCGTATTTTGTGGCTAACTATATACCGTATCTTCGGCACTATAAGGCGCACCGGCATATACCATAGTTTACGCACTATAAGGCGCACCTCAAAGCCTTAATTTTTTTTAAAAAGCTGACGGTGCGCCTTATAATCGGGTGCGCCTTATATATGGATCAATATTGAAATTGGATTGGTAGATGGGGAATGAAGTGATAAAGTAAGCTTTACCTGTTTCTTTTGTGTGTTTACAGTCGAACAAGGTTGCTCATATTGACATTGAGTTATTATGCTATATATGGAAAAAGTTTTAAAATATGTAATTAATTGAGGGTGCGTTTTATAATCCGGTGTGCCTTATAGTGCGGAAAATACGGTATATACCGTATTTTGTGGCTAACTATGTACCGTATTTTCCACACTATAATGCGCACTGGATTATAAGGCTCAATTATTAACATATTTTAAAACTTTTTCAATCACAATATAGTAATACTCAAAGTAATAACAATAATAACTCAAATAATAACTAAACTCTCAATAGCATAATAACTCAATGTCAATATGAGCAACCTTGTTCAACTGTAAACACACAAAAGAAACAGATAAAACTTGCATTATCAGTTCATTGCCCGTCTACGAATCCCAATCTCAATATTTATCCGTATATAAGGCGCACCTGATTATAAGACGCATCATCAGATTTAAAAAAGAAAATGAGCCTTTTAGGTGCGCCTTATAGTGTGGAAAATACGGTATATATATTTATTTGTTACATTTGTTTTTACTACGGAAAACAATGACTAAACCGACATCAATCGCTTTCATGTGACATTCCTAACTGTTGATTTTTTGTTGTTGTTTTCCATTGAACAATACTAAATAAAAAGTGGGTTAGTAGGAAAATAGGCAACTGATTTCGGTGGGAGAAATAGGAGCAAATTTAAAGCGATAATAATCAGGCAACGGACAGAATATAAAAAAGGAGAGGATTGATTGAAAACCATAAAACTTTATAGCATGAGGTGAAGCAGGTGGAGTAAAGACCGGACTTTTTTTTTTTTTTTTAGAAGAATACTGTACTGTATAGAAGATTTAAAACCACAAGGAGTTTTAAATTTCCCTTTTATTCAGTCTCACTCACAAACAGGCCAATAACCTTGTGTTTTGATGACGATGCTTTAGTGAAATCAACTTTTAATTTTGGTATCTTTTCTAACCGAGATTACACTCTCAAAGGTCCAGCTTTCGTTCCGCTGACCCCTGAGCTCATCTTGAGAATTTGAAGTGGCGATTTAACTTTTTTTTGGCAAAATCTTTATTATCCCGGTGCTGGTTTAAAAACGAGCGCGCATTGTGATTGAATTGGCGGCCGCAGCCATGAGAATTGGACCAATATCTTGGCGTGGCTTGTATTTTCTCTGCCACTAAACACCCGCGGAGCGGTGCTGGTCTTGCTGGCAGAACGGAGGAAAATGACCCATCTGTTATATGAGATTATTTCTAACGAGGGACTGCACAGGATGTCACCTGTTTGGAGATGCACATGCGAGGTGGGATTATGGGGGGGAATGTGTTTGTCCTGGGTGCTTTAAAACAGTAAAGATGGGGGACACGCGAGGACACTGAAAAGAATAAAGTCATTCTCTGCCATTGACGGCGATAAACGTCATTGGCAGTGAATGTGTTAATGTCACGTTTGATAATACTGCACGGCGCTGGGGAGTAAGAAAAATTTTATGAGCAAATTATCACCCTCCTGCATTCATTTTATTCACCTCGTCCCCATTGTGGACAAAGAACTAAATCAGACTTTTGGTCAATGATGTAGCCGGGGGCGGAGCTACAGAACATAATGGCACTCGCTTCCCACCCTTTTTGCCACCCCTACACCTCGGTGAAAGTGTTGATATCTGTGATTTTTCGGCCAGTTTTACATGAATGCAGTATTCTTCAACACCTTGATATACACCACAAGTTTTTTATATTAACAGAAGAAGAAGAAGAAATTTAATTATTTTAGCCTGGAAGAGGACTCCTCCCACCTGTGGTCCCTTCTGAAGGTTTCTGATTTTACCCAAATTGGGTTTTTGAGTTTTTCCTTCCCCTTCTGGGAGTTTTGCCCAGGTGCTGGTATGTACTTCTGACAAAAAGAGGTCTCTGTATGACTTATTTTTTTCAAAAGAAGCCTCGATATGACCTCTTTTACCTGTGAAGCCCTTTGAGACTTCGGTGATTCAGGGTTATACAAATAAAATTTGATATTTTATGCCATGAATCTCTCACAGTGCATATACACATATATATATTCAAGTATATTAAGTATTGATACCAGTAGTAATTTTGAGTTTTTCCAAATGTTTGTTGAATTTTTAGTTTTTGATCAAGTCGGGGACTGCCGACTACTTGTGATTTTCTTGGAGTACACAAATGGCTTCCTGTTCCAATTAATTTGCTCTTATTTTGATATTTCCTGTGCAACATCCAGCATTTGAAGATGGGCATGAAACATGTTTCAAGTTCCATTAAAAACAGCATTAAATTTTTATCTGCTGTTACATGCAGGAACCCACTCAAATTCTTAAGTGCTTTTGCGTACCCCATTTGAGAACCCTCGGACTAAATTTGAATTCACTGCACCACCTCCCCTCTACCTGTATTGCATCATCCATTAAGGGGTCGAACCTTCATACAAAATTAGGCTGATGCACCATCTGTATTTAAATAGCTGCAAAGAAGTGTAATGAATGAGTGTCATGTCTGGAGGGAGGACAATGAAATTTGGCTAAAGAGATGTTGCTGCAGGATGCTGGAGCACCTGACCTCAGGAAGCCACATCCCTTTCTCTCCGCCATCTGTGGCTCAGATGCGTGAGTGCGCGCATGTGTGTGTGTGCGCGCCCGACCCTATCACAGTCGTCTGTAATTTTGTGTTTCAATTGCGCAAACGGGCACACACACACGCACGCAAGTATGCATTTGCGCACACAGTGCCATTATCACCCACATGCACCTCCACGGGGCTGAGCAGATGGGAGAACAGGAGACAAGGTTCCCATGTCAACTCCTCCACCTCATCCAAACTCCATCCATCTCAGAGCAGCCCACGTCGACCTTGCCAGAACCACCATGACTCATCCAAATTAAACACACGCTCCAAAACAATACTCCAAACCCACACATGGAGAAATATCAATGAGGTGTTGTTTTCAAAATACTGACCTATCATTCCGTATCAGATGACGTTATTTTCCTGAATAAAGAGTCTGCAATTAGTGACTGATTCAATCCCAAAGACTGATTTTTTTTGTTTTGTTTTCAAGACATTTAATCCCTGCAATATATATATTTTTTTATTTTTTTCATTTGTTTGGCTAAAGGGGGTCTAAAATTGGCAGGTAATAAATAAACGAGGAACTAAGGTAGTTTTTTTGACTTGCCTGTCTTGACTTAAAAAAAACGTAAAAACACGTCTTTGGGACTGAATGAGTTAAATAAAATGGGACTAATACAAGGTGAAACAATAACAATGTGATTGGATTGAATGACCATCATTGCAATCCAAAGGATGTGATGTTTTGCCACTTTGTCGATGAAAAATGACATCACAGTTGCTCAGTGCTTAAATAATGACCAATCACGGCTCACCTGTTTTCTGCCATGTGGTCATGTGACATAGCTTCATGATGATGACATATTATGAACATTCCATGGCAGAGCGTTGATTCTAAAACCACATTTGGCACACAAAGACATACAAATAATTAATGTCGATAAAAAGTGATCATTATTAGCACCAAATAAAAAAATCGCACGCTGCGACTCTTGTTTCGGTTGTTATTAATCTTTTTTCAATCTCCACAAATGCATTTCTCCTATTCGGAGTGAGTGGCTCACGCATTGAGAGCGGCTCCTTCATGCTACAGTGACTTTTTATTTCTCGAGGTACAAATTAGTAGTTTCAGCAGGATCTGAGCTAGCTTGCTCTCTGAGGTACAAATCACACCTTTAACTGCTGAGCATAAGATGTCTGCTGCTCTCGCTAATGTCAATGGTGCAGTATTTCTTCTTCTTTTTTTTTTTTTTTTAAGATTGTGAAGAGCCTATAATCCAGGGATGCACAGCAGCATACAAACATGCAGGTGGTAGCAACTAGGATGATGATGATGATGTCCTGAAAGTACCCTATGATGAGCATCAAAATTCAATTTGGCGGAATAAAACAGACTTGTTCTTTCAAAGTAACTGAAGTTAATGCAGGGAGCTGACCTAATTTTGCATTAATTTATGGTGGTACAGTTTTCAGTAAGCGGAATTCAGAAGTTAGTTAAGTGGATTTGGCTTGGAAATCCTGTTGGTGTGGCGGGGGATGCATATGGATGCTTTCATGTAGAAGAATAACAAAAAGTAGCGGCTGAGTGGGATGCAAGAGATGAGAAGTGTGCTTTTTGTCCTTAAATGAGACATTATGCATTTTTTCATCATTTGAAACAGTTTTCACATTTTCATTAAATACCCACTACTTTTAGTGGAAATATGACAAAAATCAAGGATTTTAGCACACTAAAATGGCCTTTTTCAAGTTTTGCTGAAATCAGCCTGCTTGAGTGAGAGTTTGTTGTTGTTGTTTTTTAAAGGAGACAGTATGTATTTTTTTCCACAGTTTAAAAAAAGTGTCACCATGTTTTAATAACATGTCTACTACAGTACATACACAACTTTCAGTAAAATACAAGAATCAAGGATTATAGCACACTAGCATTGCCTTTTTTATGGCTTGCTGAAATCAGCTTGAGTGAGATGCTAGCAAATACGAAACATTTCTTCGTTATTAGTATCAGCGCAGTTGGCACTAACAAGGTCACGGATCGGATCGTAGGTTCGTGTCGTACACGACGTCTTCTCGGCAATAGCGTCACTCTAGATGTATGCTTGTTTTTTTTTTTAAATAGAGACTATGTGCGTTTTATATTTTTTGATAACATTTCCACTACTTTCAGTAAAATAAGACAAGAATCAAGAATTATAGCACACTTACATAGCCCTTTTCACATCTTGTTGAAATCAGCCTGAACGAGATGCGAGTGACTAGATGTGGGCTTGTTTTTTTTAAGAAAGATTTTTTTTTTTTTTTTGCAATTTAAAACAGTTTCCACATATTTTAATAACATGTCCAATACTGAATGATCTACTTTCAGTAAAATACAACAAGAATCAAGAATTATAGCGTTAGTGTGCTTGTTTTGTTTTTGTTTTGTTTTTTTTTACAAGGAGACCTTATGCATTTTTTCACAATGTTTGACTCTTTTGACTTTTTAAAAATATGTCCCCTACTTCCACTACTTTCGGTAAAATATGACCAGAATCAAGGATTATAGTAAACTTACATAGCCCTTTTTATGTCTCGCTGAAATCAGCCTGTTTGTGTATGCTTATTTATAGTGTAAGTGCCCAAAACCATGCAGAAAATGTGTTGATATATGTTGATATATATATATATATATATATATATATATATATATATATATATATATATATATATATATATATATATATATATATATATATATATATATATATATAAATGCCTTCCACACCTATCTTTTGCTCACTTCATCAGAATCATTCGGATTTCTATAGCGATGTGACTTCCCCATGACCTGATAATTTGCTCACTGGCTCCTGATGCAAAAAGAGATTGCATCAGCATGTCATATAATCAATAGCAGTTTCATAAGGAAATCATCACTCCCGCTCCACGTTTTCCATTTCCTATGACCAAACCGCCCCCCCCTCTCTTCCTGGCGAACGGACAGAGATTGCGACAGATCGCACAACAGCGCTAAAGCTGTGTAGCAATCAATACGCAGTGGGCAAAGGGTTGGAGCCGGGGATAAACAGTAGAGATTGCTTCAAGGGTCGAGCATTGATATGTGATTAAAGTCAGAGAATCCCTCCGCTGTGCGCAACTTGTGAGTGAGATTTCTGACGTGGCGGTAATTGGTCTGGAGGAGAATCGATAAATTTGGCGGGTAAGCTGGACGCATCTGTCGAGACTCTTGGATGATGTAGCGGCAACGCTGACATTTCACCTGCGACTGGATTTGACATTTGCGTTGAATAGGATTAGATTCCGACAACAACAATCAATGCGGTTGTAAAGAAATATTGAGGGGGGAAAAAAAAAAAACCCCACTGCATCTAACATCAAGTATGTTTGACTCCTTCCATCTCCCTCAAAATCATGTGTGAATTGCGATCAAACTTCACAACTGCGGTAACATTAAAATATGATAATCAAGTTTCTTGTATTTGTGTTCTGGTCTACTCTGCTATGACAAAAGATGAAATATCACATTTTAAGTTCTACACCTTCCTTTGAAATACAATGTATATACAGTACATATATACATACAAACATACACACACACACACACACACACACATATATATATACGGTATATATATATATATATATATATATATATAAAAATATATATGAATCTATATATATATATATATATATATATATATATATATATATATATATATATATATATATATGTATATGCACATATAAATACATAGTTAATATATATACATATATACACATATGTGTATACGAACACACACACACACACACACGCACACACACACACATATATATATATATATATATATATATATATATATATATATATATATATATATATATATATATATATATATATATATATATATATATATATATATATATATATATATATAGTTAATATATATACACATATATACACATATATGTATACAAACACACACACACACATATGTGTATGTATATATGAACTACAGTATATATGAATATGTATATATATATATATATATATATATATATATATATATATATATATATATATATATAGAAAAATTTGGTCAGCACAAACCCTAAATTATTCCAGTGGAGTGCTTTTTGAATAACAGGTAATTTTCTATGGAAGATAAATGATTCTAAAAGTCTTTCTCTCTACCATCATCTTCTCCAGTACTGTATATGACATCATTTTGCAGAGCAGGCCATCATTTCAAAGGTCATTGATAATGCATGGACATGCCATCATACGATTGAGGCGGCGACAGCCTTGTGCCTCGCAGCGACGGCTTTCACCGACCAATTAAACCGGCTCCCGTATCAATCACCAATCAGATAACATCTCATCCAAAATGACTTGAGTTCACATTTCTCCACACAATGTCACAGCAGAATCCACCTTCATCTCCCTCTGCCCTTCAACAGTATTCCCACCCCCGCCAGAAACATTTCATAAATTATAACCAAAACAAAGCTACCGCATTTAATCTGCAACACCAACAGGCGTTAACTGTGACATTTTGACAATAGCTGTCAAGTGATACTTCAGACAATGTGCAGTTTCTCCACTTGGAAAGGAGTGATACAAGTACCCTGGGGCCTTTTTAAAGGCCAAACAGCTTTTTCCTTCTTTTATTTCGGGAGATTCAGCAGTTCAGCTGACAGTTAAGTCCGATGTTTCTTTATATTGACTGTTGACGTACTGCACGACTCCAAATTTCAGCGTTTAAGGATTGGCTCCTTGTATTTTGCTTTTTTGTATTCTATTCCGAAAGGAGAAACCTTTACAATGCAGCAAAAACACTTGAATAGTGGTGTCCAAACTATGGCCCAGGGGCTAACTGGGGCCAACTATCTATTTTTAAGCGGTCCACAGCATATCCTATAAATAAAATGCATTGCTAATAAGATTATTTTGTATGCTGTAGAACACGTCTGAAATTGTAAATATATAACTAAACTACATTTATTTTTATATACTATAGCAGCTCAAGATGATTATTTTTCACGAGCAAAATGATTTCCTTCACTTTTGACTCAATGTCAAAGTACGAAATGCGAAAATAGCACATGAATGATTCCAAAGTAACTGCTTAAAAATATGTCTTTGGTCATATAGCACAGCGGATTTCTCACACCAGTGAGGTGTCTTGGAAAATGACAAGAGGCCAGTGATCTGTGCGAATCGTGAAAGGCGTCTCATCAAAAAGGTGGCGAATGTGTCCAACAGCAAGGTGGACGGCAGGTAAATTTTTGTAAAATCGAGAGACGTGGTCTGTTTGACGACAGCCAAAACGGCGACGTCTCTGTCGTCCGTCGATACTTTATGCCTCAAATTTGGGTAAAATTTTGATTTATATGATAAAGGGATTTTAAAATGATGTACTATGTACTAACAGTGATGTTCACAAAGGAACCGAATCTTTTGAATGGCTCTTTACTGTGAAAGATGGGACTCATGCCTTTATAGGTTATGTTAAGTAACAGTTATGTTTTAAAATTAAATACTGAAGTTTTTGGACCAGAAGCCACACAATAAAATTGTAACAGAAAATTGAGTTTTTTCATGTATAAGCCGCACCGGAGTATAAGGTGTGAATGACATCACACAGGAAGCACTCCGCATGACCTTAAAGTAAACGTACCCGCTCAAAGCGCGGGGGGGCTTGGAACTGATTTTTCTATATACATATAAAAGTGTCTCTTTTTATGAAAATTTCAAGTTAGGAAATGTCTCCCGGAACAAATTAATTTCGTAAGGAGAGGTACCACTGTGCTTTGATAGCATCTTCTTCTGTCTATCATTGTCTGCCCCCAGGTGGCTGGTTTAAAAAAAAAATGCAGATATACCACATTGGACTATAAGCCACAGGGTTCAAAGCGTGAGAAAAAAGCTCGGAATTTACAATATACATAAAGGACGCTTTTTCGTGAACGGTTCGTGGTTGAACTGTTTCCGTTCCAGAGCCATTCCTAACCTTAAAATCCCATTTATTCATAACGTGAAGATGTCTTGCCGCTCAGATTTGTATGTGTGGATCAAACATGCTTGTGTAATTGTTTGCATCGGTTTAAATGAACAAAGCAGAGATGCTGGCAGCGGGGCGGTTACAAAAGGTGCATGATGCAAACTTTGTGTGGCAGGCAGCCTGCGTGATCTACGAGACGCGTGATAGTGTTTGCTTTTCATTTGTCTATTTGTGTTTGTTTTCATCCTTAAAAAAAAAAGAGGGGTGGGTGGGTGGGGGTGGGGGGTCTTGTATTAAATCCCCCAGAATTCCGAGTCAGGCTAAGGCGGTTGTGAGACTTTGATCCAGTGGTCTTAGCCAACAGCTGGCTGCAAGTGTCGCATGCTTTGGCCTAACGGGGTCTCAAGTGTGAGCGTGATGTGATTTTCTTTTCTTATTTTGGCAACACGTTGGTGCTAAACGATCACCTCGGTGGCGCGTTGTCATGTTTTGCCTAGTGATCACTTCGGAGCAGTGTCAAATTTACGTTGACGTCGCTGGAGTGGCGGCAGCTGCCGCGGCCTAAAGCCCACCGATATGACATAAATAACAGAACGAGGTCCACCAGGAGGGACTCCACTGTTTACAGTGTGCAAATTTGTTGAATGAGAAGACAAGAGTGGATTTGTGATTTGCGATATAAAGCGAACGCTACCATAAATCAAACTCTCTCGGTGGGATTTAATCACTCTCCATTTGAGGCTCTTACGGTAACCGTGCGCGGCGAGGTTTTTAACAAAACAATCGATGAGGAGCCGTTCTCAAGTAGGGATATGTCTCATGGCTGAAAAATAGAAGAAAAAAAAAATCGGAATCAGTTCTCTTGCAAATAGTAGCGTTTTTATATGGACAGGTCAGATATTTACTTCAATAACAGCTTGATATAACTGAAATTTACGGTGCGATTTTCTCCTGTGACTTTCCGTTTTTTTATTTGTTTTTTGTCAAGAACTTTCAGTTCATTCGAGCTAGTCTGCTAGTGCTCACATTAGAGGACATCTCCGATGATGTCTCGTGTTTGGGTGGGATGCAATTTAAATTTGATGTCTTGTAAAGACAAAATGGACACGACACAAATAAATTAGCTGGGTTATGGGAGGATATATAAACACACTTTCAAAGAATCCTAACAAAACGCAGATGTGAAGCTATACTACAGTGAAAACTGTCATTAATAAATGTGGTTAAAATTTGAGATGGACTAGTATTTTTTTTCCAGATACCGTAATCATTGATAACTGATATTTGCAGTTCAATATTTATATTAGCGCAAAAAAAAACCTCCTAACTTTGTTCAAACATCTTTAAGCATGCATTCTGTGAGAAACTTTTCAGATTTACACTTACACGTGGATCTTTGTATTTATTCAATAATTTATTTATTTCGAAATATTTTCATACAATTTACATGTTTATTGTGAAATTTTAAAACGTTTCAGGGAGGTTCAAAGGGTCATTCATTTAAAAACGTCTAAATAACAATTTCACTCGTATTTGTTTACAAACATATTTCACACAAAAACAAATGGTGCACAGTACTCAGAGAATCAGCAGAATCTCTCATAAATTAACAAATTAAATCAAAAGTTCAGTGAAGTTAACACACTTTTAACTTGAGTTTTTATCGCCCATTAGATTTTTAAGCCATTGACGCCTGGAGATGTCAAAGATTTATTAGCCAAGGCAGGCAGTGATCGTCAGTATTAACATGAATTGTAGCCTTCTACTCATGCAGATATAGCTTATATTTAAAAAAAAAAAAAATCTATGATCTGACTGAAACACACCAAAACAAAACAAGGGTTAAGTTCATTCCTTCATTTGCTGCCGTCATTCAATGAGCGCATATTTTATTCATTCCTCCGGTATTTGACAGGTCATTTAACATAATGATATTGGACCTGTAGATGTAAACATTTATTCAGCGTGAGCAGTCACATCACGCCGCCAGGAGCTGAACTTAAACATATTAGATCGCAATTGTCGAATAGTGACTCAGTGGGTGTGTTCGCCCAGCATGGCCTATTTTCGCACGTCATGCCGAATTGAATCCCTACTTGGCACGGAATACCGTTTTAATTAAATATAATTCTATTTAGAATAAAGCAAAGTAGCACTGTGGGAAATCTACAGCCGATCAGAGGGAGCCTGTGTTGTTTGTGTTTATGACATTACAAACCCCTGAGGCTGAGCAAGTTTGTTTGCTTCATGCAGGGGGAATACACTCAAATGACACTCGATGAAAGTGTGTCACACACACAAACGCGCGCGCGGCCCGGCACCCACGCTGATAAAAGATCATAACTGACGATTCCATTGCCGAATAGATGCGGCGCGCTGACAACACTGGCGGCGGCGCGCTAATAGAAAGTCTCGGAATACAATTGTTGACACATCCTATTTGCCTTTGTCATGCAATTCTATTTCCGCTAGGATACAATTGCTTGTCAAAACTGACTTTCTGGCTTGGGCGCGTTGATAAGCATTTCGGAAAAGACAGTTTGCTTTAATGGAAATGCTGCAGCATCTATACGAAACACGGACAAAACATCTGATGAATTTTGGACCTTCTCAAATGAAAATAAAAGGGATTGATAATGCATTTAAATACAAATGAAAAGAATACGGGCAGTCATCTGTACATTTATTGTGGAAAAAAAATCATATATTTAAAAAGGAAGATGAATAAAGTAAAATAACTTCCTTTTTAGACCTCTATGTATCCCCAATATAGCATTTTCCTTAAATTTCATAAAATGAATGATATTTTTTGTATACTTTTTTCCATTTCTTCATTAAATACATATTTTGCATAGAACACAATTAGATAAACAAAAAATAAATATGACTATTAAATCAAATACGCTTGTCTATGATATGATAAATGACAAAGCTAGCACGCTAAGACGCTAATCGCTAGCTGTTATGCTAAACGCTAACTCAATGCTAATCACTAGGCATCGAGGAATCGAACGCAAACATATTTCTAGCACTTCTCTCACACGAAATTACAACTAACAAATATATATTTATTATAAACTGTATACAATATATTCAAGTACAGGATATTTGTAGGTCAGGATATGGAGCTACAATCACTCTTGCGTAAATTCCTTGCTAGACGCAAAACAGGAAGTGCTTAACAACAACATTTAGTTTGCATTCAATCATAAAATATAACGTTTAACTTACAAAATAAAGCAGTTCTGTAACCTTACAAACACGAATAAACAATAAGTGGATCATCAGAAAGCAGAATAAATACATTTTTTTGTCAACAAATATCCTACTGTGGAAAAGTACTGAAGAGCTAGTCATTTTTTGGCCCAGTAAATTTACCGGGATGGACATGGTTACCCTTGGTCACCCCCGGAGGTGCACCTGACTACTTCTACTACTAATTAGCTATAAAAGCCCTGTAATTAATTCATTAAAACAGAAAATAGAAGCAGAATCATCATCATCGTCCTCATTATGGAATCATCATTTTGGAGTACCAGGAAGGTTTTTAGGAACCTGAGCAGCGCACATTTCAGTGTGTAAACAGAAATGACCATTACGGTGAAGTTATTTCCACTGCTATTAATGTCGCTATTTTCTGTGACTTACCCCAAAAATAACATCATCTAGATCATTTAGAATGGCACACTGGCTTCTAATAGGGAGAATAATCTTGCTCTCGTTGCTATGGTGACCCCATATCTCCTACTTTGGCGGTTCCATTTCCTTCAAATTGGACTCAGATATTGGATTTTGAGCATTGGCTACTATGTACATTATTAATGAATGAAAACCGAGTTACAAGATGCACTATACAACACATTTAGCTCAAATAATACATATTTGTGAAACAGGGCGTAAATATACAAGATTGTTGTTTTGTTTTTTTCTAAGCGACGGATTTTGTCTGTAAAGCATCTCATTACGTTTTAAAATACAGAACAACAGGCATAAGTACCCGCCCGACTATTCGAATAGTGTTACACATGGCGAAGAAAGACAAGGCCAAACTGTGCTCGTGACGAAAAGTCAGTGAGAGTGAACTGACAGGTCAAGGAGGACTGAAGTGAGGTATAGGTGCTTATCCTCCCCCTTACCTCAATGAGGACTCTGTTACCTTGATGCATAAACACCTGGCCCATAAACTCACACTCTCAGGGATCAAACGCAGACACCACATCAAGCAGAAGGCCGCCCTGTTGGGACTGTCACTAAGGACAGAAAGACAACATTGTGTTTGATCGTGTGTAGTTTGCAGACTGCAACTGCTGTATGAACAAAACAAGTATGATCTCATTTTTCTCATATCCCTATACATACATAATGTGTTTTAAATTAAAATTTCACTCATGCAACCATCAAAAACGATCAACTATTAAATATGTGAGTAAAAAAAGTAGGTGATGGCCAGCAAGGCCTACCTTGCTAAATTAAACATACTCAGCAAAACAAAATGATTCATCATTTCATAATTTTTTTTATGAAATACTTTGATACAAAAATATACATACTGTATAATAATAATAATAATAATAGTGTAAAAATTAACATATCTGCTTTTTTTGCAGCGCTTCCAGAGCGATATATATTGTACTCGGATTTTGATTTAACAAGTAGGATTAAAACTTTTTATCCAATTATATTTCAGCTAGCAAGTGTTACCAGGTTCCTTGAAATCTGCCAAAGTATCCAGAACGAAAAAGCGAAGGCCCTGCCCGTTCTAGTGAAAGGATAAAACCCATTTGGCTAGCACTTGAATTCACGAGACTCCGCCCTCAGGGCAAGCCAGAAGAAATCAACACATACGTGTCCTGTGATTGGATAAGCCCTCCCAGTAGTCCGACGGTATCATTCTGTTACAAAATTTGCACCACATTTGTCTTTGCTCTACTTTCAAATTGAATTGTCTTTTGTAGAAGTAACGCTCACCCCAATATATATATATATATATATATATATATATATATATATATATATATATATATATATATATATATATATATATATGCTTGCTGTTGGCTAGCAAAAATAATGAATAATTAAAACAAATTATAAATTAATTAATTAATTAATTAATTTAAATTAATTAACTAAATTAAATAAATTTAGTGCGTATATATATATATATATATATATATATATATATATATATATATATATATATATATATATATATATATATATATATATATATATATATATATATATATATATATATACACGCACTAAATTTCAAATGTTTGGTCTCATTTTGGCATCTTTCATTCTTTTAGTCTTTGATTGGCTGCAGGTAATATCACATATTCTCGGATTGAACACTTTCAGTTTAGTTTTAAGCCCCTCTGATGGCCCTTGAGCATTTGGCATCTTCAAAGGCTTCTGGTAGTGAGCCGAAACACCAAAGGAGGAGGAAGACAGAAAAAACAGGTTTTAGGGATAAAGAACTGAGACACTATGTAAACGCCATTGCTTAATTTTGACTTTTGGAATTTAATATCTTTATATGTGTGCCTTCAAACAGTTTCACAGCACTGGTTTAATGTATAATTATACTTTTATTTTTTTAACTTTTCAACGCACATCAAATCAACCCCAATATTTTGTTATTAATTTCAAGGTCCCATCCCTCTCAATTTATGGCTCGATCACTCTATTAACAAAAAGGAGGACACGCGACCAAGTAGAACATTCATCATCTTTCCAGCACCGACCGGTGCACTAAGCTGAGTGTTTGCGTGCGATGGGATGGCGTCCGATCCCCGAGTAGTTGAGGTAAGTGATGACGACGCCCCACGGATCCTCTCCAGACAGATGGGAAAAAATCTAATGAGCCTGTGAACCTGCTGAGAAGAGTGTGCGCGCACATCTGCGTGTGTGTCTAAGTACACAGCCGCGTGCTTTTAAATTCGTCCCCGGACTCAATAAAAATAGAACACTTTTGGCACGATACATCTCTTATGGCTTAAACCCCCGCCCGCCAGCTCTTCTTATTCCCTAAATATAATGCCAAATGAAATCAACTCTGTCTGAGCCGCGGCATCAGCCGTCTCCCGTGGCAACGCAAAATCCTGCCCGCTTCCCGGCAGCCGTAAAAAATAGTTGGTAATGAACACTACTCAGGCGGCGGATTGAATTTGTGTGTGTCGCCGTGGCTTTTAGCCGTGTGTCATTGGTGACAGGCGCGCAGCAGGAGGGGCACCTGGTGACCTTCGCCGGTGCGAATGTCGTTGCCACGGCAGCGCGCCGCCGCGCTTTCTGACAGGTTTGCTTCGCCCTTGAAGGAAATACAACTCGCGTGCGATATGTACGTTATCGCGTTCGCCAGGGGTGGGACGAGACGCAAATACTACAAGATGAGAGATGGGATTTTTGCAAAATTTCCAATAGAGGAAAAGCCTGATAGAAATTTCCCAAAAATGTTTTTTAATTAGCAGCATGCAAATGCAAACATAAAAGAGGGAGTATTGCTTATTTTTCAGCTGCAGCTGAAATCTCTTCTCCTACAGAATAGTTTCAAAAATGTGTCTTATTTGACAATATTTTACACAATATTAATGAATTCGAAGTGATTTAAAAGTAATTGGAGTGGCCTGCATTTTTTTCTGGAGGGCTGCAGTTATCTAATCTTTAGTTATTTTGATGAAAACAAAAAAAGTAGATTTAACACACACAAAAGCCCAAATAACTGAACTTTTTATGACGTAAGGAATTGTGCAATTTTAGACAACTCTTTCCTTACAAAATTTGCTTAGTGAAATCTAGTGACGTCAGATTTGACTCAGCTTGGTTTGTTAAAATGCGATCAGTATGAAAAACAAACTGCCAGACAACTGAACACCAAACTATTAAATTGTCTTTGAAAAGTAACATGATGAACGAGTTACTGCTAGCTAGCGGCTAATTTTTGCTGGATGCTACACATAATGCTACACATGCTGCCAACAGTTGCTGTACAATCAAATGTACAATATATATATATATATATATATATATATATATATATATATATATATATATATATATATATATATATATATATATATATATATATATATATATATATATATATATATATATAGCACCCTGAATTGGCAGTTTAATGCTTTTTCTGAACAATGCTGTGTTGTTTATATTGGGCATCAGGAGTAACAGTTTCTTGTGAAGACATGCTGAACTTTAAAATAAAAGCATTACAAGGCGTGCATGTCATTATATTATTTGGCATGATAACATTTATTTTGAAGTTGGCAGGCCTTCTCACAACATTTCGCGTCATGTTTTACTGTCAAGCCGAGTATTAACAATGAAACCAACCAAAAGAAAAAAGATCTTTTTTCTGGGCAGGTGCGTATGTCGCTATACCCACATCGCTGCCGAGGCCCCCTGCTGGCCTGTCAAGCCAGGAAACACGCACACCGGGTGCAACACGCTAGCATTCATTCTCCCTATTTGTGTCACTTCATTTGACTTCCCTAGTGACCCTTAATCTTAGGGGAAAGGTTTCGCTCAACCACTCCCTACGTGTGAATCAGCCTGTGTGTGTGCGCGTTTAAGTGTGTGAGCCCCCCGAGTAGTTAGTCATGCGGCGATATTCCACTATATAATAGATGATAGTGTTACAAGATAACCCAATAGAGCTGAAGATGCATGGTGTAACACACACACACATACAGATGCAAAAAAAAAAAAAATCACACACAATTCCGCAATCCTTCCTGCTCTTAATCTTTGTCGGCACCGCACGGGGACCCTGAGTGCGTCCTTCTGACATTGACAAAGCACTACGGGTGTTTTTGGCAGTCATCCTCCCCTCGTTACCTGCATACCACTTCATCAAAAGCGCGGGCACCAAAATGGTGAGGGATCAATCAAGTGGCCTCGCTGAGAGACGATGTCATCAACGAGGGACGCGGCCTCGGGGATTTGTCGCTGATAGCTAACATGGATCAGAATCAGCGAGGTGAGTAGTCCGCTGACCGGTCCGGTGTGATACAAATGACTTTGCGTCACTAATATGTGCGCTTTTGGGAAAAGTCCGCAATCCACCAGATGTCACTGTGGCAAATATTTGCTCTTTATGACTTACGTTATAAGTAATACAGAGCAGTAGGGCCCGATCAATGTGGATTTTTTTGGGGGGGGCCGATGTTGATTTTTGGCACGGAAGGACTAGAAAAAATGTACCGTATTTTTCGGACTATAAACCGTGACTTTTTGCTCATGATTTGGGCCCTGCGGTTTATAATCCAGTGCGGCTTATCTGTTGATTTTTTTGTTTTGCTAGTCAACAGCAAGCAAATTTATGTATCTGTTCGAGGTTTCAATTAATGGAACAACTGAGATAGAACTGAAAAGAATGTATAAAATTTTGGGCAAATTTGTGAAGTGTAAATTTTATATATTGCACACAGTAAATGTGATTTAATTTATGTGTTTATGATTGTATATATGAATTATGTGCAATGTGTTTTTATGTTCACTAAACGAATCCCCCAAACAAAGGGAGATTAAAAAAAAGATGCTTTTGAAGTGTTTATTTCAATTTTGAACTGCTATTTAACTAACAGTATTCTGTTAGTGTTGAAAATATCCATCCATCTATTAAAAATATGTTGGGACTAAACATGCATGCATGTTACTGTTGGCAGACAATTACAAAAAAAAAAAAAAAAGATAAAAAGATAAACTTCCATGTACCATCTTTTTGCAGAAATATCTCATTTTATTAGCTGCGGCTTATAGTCCAGTGCGCCTTATCTGTGACAAAAACCATATATATATATTTTTGTTCATACTTTGTTGGTGAAGCTTATTGTCCGGAAAATACGGTACTAAAATTATAAATCATCAATAATCATTTGTTTCCTATTTACGGGCCACCCTGGTATATTCCCCACAAATTCTAGGGTTCAACAGGAAATATATTGCAAAAAAAAAAAAGAAAAAAAAGCGGTTCACAGAATCTTGAGTTGCATAAAGGACACAATAAACAGTAATAATTTCAAAACAAAAGACAATCGTAATGGCATCCTCCCATCTTTGCGTGGCCCATAAAGTGTGAGGACCGATTCGTCACTCCTCACCATTTATTAAGTTCTGTTGGTTATTTACTGAAAAGCTCATCAGAATCCAACAATGCGGCTTTCATATCCATAAACGCGCTTTGTCTGTGAGTCATTTCACACATTGCCTTCCAGAAATATGCCCTCGCATTTCACATCTTTGTTTAGTTTAGACTTTGCAGGTAGCTTGAGAATCGCAGAAAAAAAAAAAAGAGACTTGCATGAAGTCATCTACGCTGAACGATGGGTGAACAAATGTACAAAGGGAATAATTAAGGGTAAAAATATTATGGCTGTGGTGAGTCCCTTATAACAAGTCCTGTAAAGGAATAAAATTTGATTGTCATTCCTCTGCAGGGCTTTAACAAATACATGATTACAACGTGACTGTGTACGACGTTATTGCGTAATCTCTCACACTTATAGTGACTGCAAATCCTATTTGAGGTAATGTACAACATTTTAAGGCTTCCTAAATCTTCCTGCCTGACATTCATCCTCAATTTGCGGTTCTGCCTTTCTCTTCAATATTTAGTACTGAACACCCCGCACGCTTGCGTCTGATCGTCAGTGAATCTAAGATTTTGTGTTGTCATTTCTTAAAATTGTTTATATTTGAATGTTTGGCTTGAACATGAAAACAAAACAATCAAAATGGCCAATGAAATACTTAATATTGTACCAGTTTTCTATGTAAAAGTGTAACAGATTTTTTTTTAATATGTTCTGATTTCTGTTTTGTTTTAATAATAGCCTTTTGCAGTATTTTGATAATTTGGGTCATTTTCTTCCACATCTTCCTCACATTAATTTAGCCAAGGGATCGCTAAAGTTAAAAATTAATGTTGATATATGGAATATGGAAATCATCATTCGTTCCTTGCATAGACAAAGGAACAAATTATGAACTGCCAAGCTAGTAAAAATGGATCTTTGACGTCTATAGCCGTCATCAGCAGTGAATACATTGAACTTTTTGGCGGTGAATAAGTTAATGTTCTTCCGCAAAATGTTTGTCAGTTTATGTCAAGTTCTGCGTATTAATTCTTTGAAATACAACATCGCGCCAAGTAGAATAACGAACTCATTCACCGCCCTCCCAGTAAATCTTTGCCGTCTTTCGCCGTCATTGGCAGTGAATGAGTTAACGCAGACTTTTGACCAGTTATTTTCATCCTCCGAAAGGTCTTGTAAATAAACATCATCTTTCCGCAAACCTTTGTAGCCTGCACCAGCGCATGTCATTCCCCTTCCCCGTTTTTGCCCCCATTCATAAATATCTTTGCACTTTCCCCGGCCCTTTAATTGACATAATTAGAGGATTAGCGCACAAAGCCAGTCCTGGGTTGCAACCGGCGAGGTGACGGCGCAGGGGAAGAATTCACACTGCGTTTCTGGCTTTGACACCGACATGCAGGAGAACAACAAAGATAAGGCCATGTAGAAGGAAAGCCCTCGTTCTTACAAGAGCAAATTAACCTGCTGTGCCTGACGGAGAGCAACCGCCTTTCCCTACCGCCCCTCCCGGTCCCCGTTTCGTCTTCCGCTTAGCGTCGAGAGCCTTTTTCGCTTGGGCGAATGTACGGCGGCATCTTAATCATCTCTGCCTTTTGTTATTGTGCTTTAATTTGCCACTTGTTCAACGCCGTGGGCCCTCGGCGCTCTCTATCCGTTCCCATCAACGGGTGTAGCCGAGCAGTGAACGTCTCACCTGCTGTGGGTTGTTACTAATCATATCCTGCAGCTAAATGGACTAAAATGGCACCTTTATCGGGCCTTTGTTGTCCCTATTACCTCAGGCTTAGATCAAGCTACATTTACATATCACAAATCTTCCGCTGCAGGCAAATTGTGTGCGCATGACTGCTACTGTGGGCGTTTTTCACAAGTGGTAATGAACGGCGGCACGCTGGCAGGGGGTACCGACACCAAATTCACAAGCGGGTTGAAACTCCCATTCATTTCAACTCATCTTGCATGTAAAAAGTTACTGTAGTGCCACGAAAGATCATCAGGAGTGCCATTTGAATTGATTGAAGATTATTACGCTTCAATTCATTTGCTCAGATGTTATCGAGGCTCAAGGGTTTTATTGTCATATGCATAGTCATAACACACAATAAATTATTATCCTGTTCACTTCCCTGAGCAGACTACATTCCATAATAGAGCAAATAATAAGGTAGGCAATATAAAAAAAAAGTAATGTATCATTATGCTCCTGTTTTTGCCAATATTGTATGCTGGTAGGGTGAATGCTGGTCCATGAAATAGCAGAAGGCACGATTAACCTAAAAGAGTTAGGGAAAAAATAAACCAAATAAGGTCAAAACGAGAATCATCTTTTTGAGGGTAAATGCAGTATTGATCCATACAAATTTTGTCAAATGAAAAAAAACTTCTCAGGATTAGAATTTTGGGGGGTTTTGGAGAAAAATACACACACATTCATTTAGGCTAAAAGTGGTTCTTTTTTTGATAGCTCATTTTGAATTCGGGTTTGACCCAATCTCGACCCAATAGTTTGGGTCATATGGATGAAACAGCAACAGGAAAACAAAATTTTGGATTTGGATTTTTTTCCGACAAAAAAACCTCAATTTCAGGTTTAGTGCAAACCCTCATTCAGCCCAAAATTTAGGATCAGAAAAAATAACCCAATGAATTATAATAAAAACAACAATATTTGGGTTGCGTTTTGTACGAACCAAGCCAACTTCAGGTTTAGCCCAATTTCTGATTTAGCATAAAATATTGGGTTACAGGGACCACACAATTCAATTGTTTTATGGGTTAGTCACGGGTCCTTCTTTTTGACTCAATTTGGGCTATTTTGATCCAACAGTTTTTAATGAATTCCTTTTGTCGCCTGTTCCTTTTGACGCAACAAAATAAGTACACCCCCGCCCTAAAAATGAATGGATAACCCCCAAAATCTGTCGGCCTGTTTTTGAAGCAACTTAATGCTTTTTGATTTATATTTTTTAAGAATATTGACAAATATTCTACTATTGCTGCTTGTGGTTCAGTATTATATACCGACCTAACTGCACTGTATGTTCTAGTCGGGTCCTTCCTGTTTGCTCATATTTAATTAACAGCTGCAAACATTGTCACAGTTAGTCTCGTCACGTCTGTCTTCCAGTCCTTTAGTGCGGTCCTCTATGCTGAACTCTTCCAGCTGCAGGTGTGTTCAATCCGTCAACATGACCTCTACTGTCAATATGCAGCGAGTCGGAGTGACGACCGCTCGGTTCGTCTCCCCCGTCTGCTGCCTCTGCGACATCCGCCCCCTCTTTAGCCGCAGACAACGTTCTCATTCTGCTCCCGCTAATCTCAAAGTTACACATTGGTGCCACGTGTGTACATTAATGAGAGACTGATGATGAGCTAACAGGTGTGTGTGAGAGGAACTAATTAGGTAAGGTACTCGACCGCGTTTATAAATGTTTTCCGTCTGGAACAGGATTTGGGTGAGGACTGACAAATGCCTTGCAACCAGTGGGCTCCTATTGTAATACTTTTATTGAAATTAGAGTTTTAAAAGTGGCTTCATAAGTCGAATTTTCATTTTTCTGCAACATGATTCATCTGTATTCATTTAGATTTTTAGTCTGCAAGGCACAGTTATAATAGAAAATCAAATAATCTGTCAATGATTGTGTCTGTTATTCAATTAATCTGTTTAAAACACAAGGCAAAAAAAAAACGCAATATGTTATGGATGCTAATTGGTCCATAAAATCAGAAAATCTGCAAAATATTTATCACTATTGACTAAAAGAAGCTGTTTTGTTTTGATTGAACACAATTATATTCAGTTTGGTTACATAGAGGACTAAAGAAATCTTTACAAAAAAATAAATAAATCAATACATAAAGTATAAATAAATTATATATTACACTTTAATTAAATTTTAAATAAAACTCTGCCAAAATATTAATAAATTAGATAATAATTCTAATAAAAATGTATCAAATTGGTAATGCACCTTCATAACATTTAACGGATATACACAGTTTTCTTGTACGCACATTCATAAAACATTGTTTCTATTTAAAAGATAATAGCAATAGCGCATTATCCCTCATCCCAGTGATTTTTTTTAAACCATCAAAAATATGTTAAAAGTAGGGGAAAAAATGATTTAAGATGCCATCATCTTAATGTATACCTATTATGTATATTAATAACTAAGTTCGGGGGAAAAAAGCATAAAATTTGAATGGAAATTACCGGTAGATGTTTCAAGTTGCATACTATGTAATTTGTTGGCGTTACTATCTTGTTAATGATCATCTACAGTATACATTTGAATTAAATCTAAAAACCCTGTCTTTTTTTCATAAAAGTACAATAAATGAACATATATCCCATTACAATTAAAAATAATATGTGATAACCTTCAAGGAGAATCGTTAAAATAATAAACTACTGTTCTCGGGGCAGAACCGTAAACAGAATCCAGATTACACAAACAGCACAAAATAAAACACATGTAGACAAGTAACCACACAGAAATGCTTACAAACTATTGTTTGACAACAGTGCTGGCTTAACATGTGGCCATTTAAAAAAAAAAATGGTGGTTTGAGGCCACGGGCGACTTGGAAAAAACAACTTGTTCCTCTTTTCTATTTTGCCTCCTTTACACTGGTTTCAGTCCAGTTCTGGGAACTTGCTATGAATGTTTAAAAAGTCCCTTCGGCGACAAAAAAACATATACTTAAAGATCCTCTGAAAAATGAGGCGCGAGGCCAGGCTGGCAAAGCGTGCAGTTCAGCTGACCAGGCTTTGTAACGTTCATCCTTGATGTGGCTGGTGGTTGCGCTGCTGACAGTCGTGTCAGTTATGTAAATAGTGTGACATCATAACAATGCCGCACGATGTATCGCGCCAGTGAATACACCACAGTTTCGAAAACAAAAATGTTCTTTTCTGCTTACACAGGTTTAAAGAATTATTGCTTTGTGAGTGAGTTACCTAACAAAATTCTGAGTTTTTGACACGTGTATGATTCAACACACCATGGGTCACGGGTCATATTGACCCAGGATGTGATTACTGTTGCAGGGAAATAAATGTAACACACTGGTATAAATCAATTATTACCTGGTTCATTTGTGAATTAATTTCCTAACAACACTCTTGAAATTTAAACACTTCTGGATAATGCCTCTGGGTCATATTGACCCAGATGTATTAATGCTGTTTTTTTGGGGATCACAAGATTTGATAGTTTTGGTTACACATACACAAATAAACTTTCAAGAATTAACCCTAACAAAACATTGAGTTTTTGACACGTGTGGATAATTCAACATGCCCCGGGTCTTATTGACCCAGGATGTTATTACTATTCTAGGGAAACAAACATAACACACTGGTATTAATGAATTAACGTCTGGATTATTAAACATGCCTACGGGTCATTTTGACCCAGGAAATTATTGGTGTTTTTGAGGCAGAGGGGAATTACAAGATTTGTTAGTTTGGGTTACATATACAGAAAGAAGGTTTCAGAAATTTTGATTAATTACCCATGACCTCGGGTCAAATAGACCCAGCATGTTATTACTATTGCAGGGAAATAAACATTACACAGGGGTATGAATAAATTATTACATGCTTACTAGTGAGTGAGCTTCCTAAAAAAACTATTTCTTGACAGTTTTTGACATGTTCAGATGATTTAACACGTCCCCGGGTCAGACTGACCGAGCGACATTATTGCCGAAAAATAAACAAAAGGGGTTAAGATGAAATAAGGAATTTGCATTTCACACGTTTCAAACATGTCTGTGGGACTAAATACAAGCCGGGTCGAGGTGACCCAGGGACAAAGAAACATAACAGGAAGTTGGATTATATTAATAGTTAAAGCATTGTACATTCCGGATAACCGATTCTTAAAAAGCTTCGACAGTCATCACAATAAATCAAACATGCACGAGGGTTGGTCCACTCCCATTTTGATTTCATTTCCTTCATTTCTACCTTACACGTCACTTTCCCTCAAATCTCTTTCTATTGACTCTGTTCGAAGCTTGAGGAAAGCAGAGCAGTCAGCTGACTCGACTAAACGGCCCAACCATCTGCCTGTTTGACCTACATCTGTAATTGACTGACAGCTGTGACACCAGGCTCGATTCAAACATGCAAAGATAAGTATGCGCGTTGCTTGTCACGTGTAACGCCTCAGACAACATGATTTACATTAGCCGTTGCTTCTATATTTGCATCCAAATTGCAAATGCATAATAATCATCTATACTGCTTATCCTCCTGAGGGTCATGAGCCAACGTCAGCCCATCCCAGCTGACTATGGGCATGAGGCAGGGTACAGCAGTAACTGGTCACCAGTCATCTGCACATCAAGCACATACCTTGTTTGTGGAGGAAATTCGATAACTCCTGTAAAATGTGTGTGTGTGTGTTTAAACAGTTCAAAGCATTTGTAATGGAAAAAATAGTTAAGGTTAACACAATTTGGCGATGACTTCCCTAATGTTCCAATTAGTTTGCTCTTAATTTGAAAAGAGACTGGTGATGTTCCTCTCACGGCATTTAAAAGTGTTGAATTAAATTTGCTGTTTCCTGCAGCAACCCTGTTAAATCTCACATTTTAAAAGCGCTGAACTTAACAAACAACCACGCACCCTCACATCAACTGTCACCTGATGTGCACAGTTTGGACCAAGTAGACAGTACATAGTAGTGGAAAAGTTAAAAAAAAAAATCCTTCTATCCATCAATTATATCAACCATGTATCCTCATGAGGGTTGCAGGCTCGAAAAAAAAAAAAAAAAAACTAATATCAACCTGGGAAATTACTCCAAAAATTAGACTCGGAAACTACACTAAAACTGAACCCTGAAAAACTTTCTGAGGTGCTATTGAGCAACTCAAATACTTAAAGACACTGCCACATTTAATGCTAGATGACATTAAAAAAAAAAAAAATCTCCGATGCTATCCACCCAATTTTGCTGCCCAGCACAAAATTAAGAATAAAACCAATGATTTCAGAATGAAATATTGATAATGATTATATTGGATATGAAAGTTAAGACATAAATATTAACAACAACAGAAACAATGAGCTGACCAAAAATATTTGAAAGAAGTAAATATAAACATTCTGACAAGATAATGAGGAACACCTGGACAAGACAGATGTGGCTCAGAGAGACAGATTGTACTGATGTGAACAGGTGAACCATAAGATATGTTTTAATTTCCATCTCATGAAGGCACTTCAAAGGATACGGAAATTTTTACAGGCTTTCGCAGGTATCAGCAACTCAATTTGAACGCTTCTTTAATTCTGTGACAAGAACGGTACATTTTTCTTTTCAAATCAAGAGCAAATGAATTGAAACATGAATTTATTTCTAAACTTTGTAATTTCCAATCAAAATTAGTTTGCTCAGATTGAATTGATGAAGGCTACTTGACTAAAAACATATTAAAAGCTTAAAAACTATTGCCCAAAATGATTCAGAATAGATGATACTCATAATAGGCAAACTGCAACCCTCTCATAAAGAGGATCCATTTTTCAAATTTGTAATCAAGGAAAGTCAGTAGGCCCTGCTATATTGTCAAATAATGATTCACAATCGGAATGCTTTCTTCTCGCCTTTGTCCAGTTCTGACTTCTAGTTGACTTTCAACTCCTTTCCAGAGACTTTTTGTCAATGTCTCTCAGTTCTTTGTAGCAGCGTTAATAACGAGACATCCAAGTGTCAGAAAGAATGATGAGATTAAAGGACACAGAAGAGGCGAGTTTAAAAAGGGAGGGACATAAAAATGTGGGAATCGGTCTGGAGAGAGCCAGGCAGACGGGACTTGTTTTTGGCCATGGACATAGGTTGGCAGCAATATTCAGTCACTTGGAGAATAAAAACATCTGTATGGGCCCACAGGCATTTAGATGACTTTGCAAAAAAAAAAAAAAGGCGTCATGGCCACCAGGGACCTGGTCTTTGTGGCATCTGTCTTTTATTCCGCTTGTTTTCAAGACTAGGAACATGTTTCGGTGCACAATTCCAGACGGGCAAGAAAACAAAAATAAGGAGGCTGCATTATGCCGGCTGGTTAACTGTCTTCCAACAATTCCGACTTTCCCAAACCGCACCGTTTGTTTACAGTGACGTAAACCGGCGTTTAAATGTTAAATTTAGCTCACGCGCAAGGATCGGCGATTTGTTTTGTACGTTAACTCATTCAATCCCAACTTTCAATTTTTCCTCTAGTATTCGGCTAAAGTAGTTACAGTAAAACCAGCTGGGGCAAAAATTACTCAATTTGGGGTAAAAAAAAAACAAAAAACTGATCTAATATTTGGACAATTTGACTCGAGTTGATTCGATCAAGAGTGCGCTGGTTAGAATACATGGAAAGCTATTATTAATTGTGGTCTTTTGGCATATACGCACAACATTACAGTGGCGAGGTGTTCACTGACCGCTCACAATGTGGGAAATCTGTAACACGCTTAACACCCAGCAAATGTATATCTTACAGGCAAGAACACGAGAAAATAAGAAGAGGAACACATGGGAACACATTTAACATTACAGTGGCGAGGAGTTCAATGACCGCTCACAATGTGGGAAATCTGTAACACGCTTAACGCCCAGCAAATGTATATCTTACAGATAGGAACACGAGAAAATAAGAAGAGGAACACATGGGAACACATTTAACATTACAGTGACGAGGTGTTCACTGACTGCTCACAATGTGGGAAATCTGTAACACGCTTAACTTAACGCACAACAAATGTATGTCTTATAGACAGGAACATGAGAAAATAAGAAGAGATTATAAAAACATGAGATTTCATAGAAAATACCAAAATTTGAGCCCAATATCAGGGGTGCGTTTTATACACAGGTGTGTCTTATATTTTGGGTAATTTCGGTAATCGACTACATCAGTACTTAATTCATCTAGTGCCAGCCATCTTTGAAACGTCCTTGAGCCAAACGCTTAAAAATCAGAAAAAAAACAATATCTGGGATTGAATGTCCGGAATCAAACCAATCGCAGCAACAATTGTTAATATTCTACATGCCAGTAAAACACACCAAAAATGCTGCAAGAAGGCCAACTTCAAAATAAAAGCTTTCCAAATAATCAACGCGCACAAAAGCCTCCACCATAGCTGCGGCTAGCATAAATTAGCCACCAACTAGCAGCACTCAAGCGCTCCATATAAACTGCTGTGATAGACGCAAATGATTCGGCCTGACACAGTTGCCGTTCCTACTGATCACTTTTGTCAAAACCATGCTGACAAATGTGCTTTTTCAGCAATTCATTTTTTTTCAATATTCAATATTAAAATGTGTCATTTCCGTATGATAGCCAAATATGCAAAATAGCCGATAGCCACATCCCTAATCCTAACCTAATTGGTTGATTTATACTTTTTAGACATTTCTGCTCTCTATTTTTTTGACCTTAATTTGTTTTTTTCAGCTCGCTAGTCAGCAGAGGAGAAACATGACGAGACATCTTGATGGATGATGATCGTAATAGTTTTGTACCTCCGTTAACCCACATAAATGTACTCGTAAGTCTGCTTATTTCGCAGCCTGGCGACAGTTGCCAAAGCATTTAATTTGTCGAAACTTTCTGGCCTGCTATTTAATCCCTTGATTAAAAGATATTTGTCGGTTAGCAATTGTTGTGAGCTCTATTTATAATCTTACATTGTTTCCGATTGATCTTTTCAATCCTTGGAAGCGAGTGTCGCCAAACATTCCGGCGAAATGAAAAACGGATTTAAATAAATGATTCCACATGATAAACTCCTCATACTTTCTTTTTTTTTTTTTTTTTTGCTGATTTGTATGTAAGGTTCTTATCTGTATCCCAAAGTCTAAAAAAATAATAATAATAATAATGTTGGACAGAGCGTTGTGCTAGCCGAAATGTCAGAAGAACCAACAGTTTGTACTAAGGGACAAAAATCAATTATTAAGATTTTTCTGATTATGAGAACATGTTTCGGAATCTTCCACTCAAGTTGTCACAATATTGAGTCAAGAATTTTCAGTCCTATTTTGCAATTTATATTAGAAAGACAGGTCAGTGTAGCACTTTTTAGAGTTTTTTCCTTTCTTTTTTTTTTTTTTAGGTAGGTCCAATTTTAATTGGAACTGGAGTTTTTATGTGAATTGTTATATTTTTTGTAATATAAACAACCTCACAATGGACTTCATATTGGAGGTTCCATTGTATCCTTAATATAGTTTCAACTAATCAAATTAATCTATCATTATTTTTGAAAATTGATTGGTCATTGAGAGACCAATCCAAATGCACAGAATGCGCACCTGTCAACAGTAAATGTTGGGTACCGTTTTTTCCACACTATGAGCGCACCTAAAAGCCCTTTTTTTTAAAAAAAAAAAAAGCTGATGGTGCGCCTTATAATCGGGTGCGCCTTATACATGGATGAATTTTGAGATTGGGATTCGTTAGATGGGGAATGAACTGTAAAATATTGACATTAAGTTGTTATAGAGTTTAGAGTTATTATTTGAGCTATTTTTGTTATTACTTTGAGTACTACTATATTGTGATTGGAAAAGTTTGAAAATATGTCATTAATTGAGGGTGCGCCTTATAATCCGGTGCGTCTTATATATGGAAAAGATTTTAAAATATGTCATGAATTGAGGGTGCGCCTTATAATCCGGTGCGCCTTATAGTGTGGGAAAATACGGTAATTTGGGGGGGGGGTTAGTCCTCAGACTGTTAAATCACAAAAAGATATTTACAAACATCTGTTAAAAAATTATCCATATTTTAGCTTATTTTCAATCATCTTGGAGAACAAACCAGCAATAACAAAACACATTTTCATTTTCTGCACTGTCAATTTGAGAAGTCCTGTTTGGAATAAAGGGATAGAAATTCAGATGTTTTTGAAACTGAGTGATCGAACTAATCACTTGAGTGATAAAATAATAATTCATTTACCTATGAGAACGGTAGCTGTAACATTCATCGCAAACAATACTCCAGTGTCCAAAACATCTAGATTTTTCCTTTACTTGTTTTTATTATATATACAGACGACCTAATTTCCTTCCGCAATCCTATTGATTGCCAGTAATTATATTGATAGCCGAGAGGAAATTGGGTTCATCTAAAAAGCTCACCTTTTTCCTCCTCCGATCTCTGTCATTTCCTGGCCGACGAAATTGGAGCGTTATACTTAACAAGTTCTCGGCTGTCAAATGATTGGACTTTATTCATTTGCGAGGCGGCTTTTTTCTTACATTAGCCTTTTTTGGCGGCGCGGGTCGGGAAATAAGCGCTCGCCGCGAGTGCTAAAACCTCAGCGTGGTGATGAAGGCCATCGGAAAAAGGATAAGTGATTCAGGAGGCCGATCGATAAAGAAAGATCCATGCCTCCCAGCCGGCTCAATCAGACCCCCAGGAGGCTGAGAGGAACATTAGGAGATGGACACGCACACACACACACACACACACACACACTCGTGTGTGTGTGTGAAAGTGAGAGTGTCTGGACCAAAAGAGGGACATGTGGAGCTTTTGTCTTCATACTTGGCTTTTTTTCTCCGCTGTCAAGCCAAGAATGCACACTGAACTAGATGAAGCAATTTCTGGAGAAACTGCACATGAATGGAAGATTATGGAAGCATAGGGAGTGGTGTGGAATGATTTGGAATTCATGGAATAGAAGACAATTGTTTTTAATTACCGTATTTTCCGCACTATAAGGCGCACCTAAAAACTTTTTTTTTTTTAAAAAGCTGATGGTGCGCCTTATAATCAGGTGCGCCTTATATACGGATCAATATTGAGATTGGGATTGGTAGATGGGGAATGAAGTGATAAAGTAAGCTTGACCTGTTTCTTTTGTGTGTTTACACTTGAACAAGGTTGCCCATTTTGACATTGAGTTATTATGCTATTGAGAGTTAGTTAATATTTGAGTTATTATTGTTATTACTTTACCATATTGTGATTGAAAAAGTTTTCAAATATGTCATTAATTGAGCCTTATAATCCGGTGCGCCTTATATATGGAAAAAGTTTTCAAATATGTCATAAATTGAGGGTGCGCCTTATAATCCGGTGCGGTTTATAGTGTGGAATAATATTGGACAGTGAGGAATCATGTGTAGCGATATTGGATGATATGGAATTTTGGGGAAAAAATGTTGGCTTTTATTAAGAAATTTAGGAAAACAATTGTCGTAGGGATGAGGTGAAAATTTAAATACTGGAATGATTTAAATTAATTAAAAAAGGTGAACATTAGAGGGGAAACAAATTTTAGAAAAAACAAATATCATGGCGTTGTTTATCATTTGAAAAAAATGGTAGGAATCGGTAGAAAAAATATATATAAATTGGAGGGGGAAAAATCAGGGCTTTTATTTTGAAATTGTCATAAATCAGTGGTAAAGTTAACAATTTAAATTTGGATAGTGAGAATTAGGAGCCCTAATTAATTGATTGGACGAATAAATCAAACATCACCAAAAAATAATCATCCAAAAACATTTTCTTCCATTGCCATTTTTAGCCTCAAGTATATATCATGAATTTTGTTTGATATTTATGCTATGGATCCAAAACCAAGCAAATCTTAATGTTTCCAAGCAAAAACTATGTGAGCAAGGCAACGAGAATTACTGGTACTATTACTGTTTTAATTGCCTATATGATGCAAAATTTGGACAATGTTGGAAATTTCAGCTCCCTCCCCCCATTGATTCGTTGATATCATTTTTTTTTTTAATCAAGGGAATTTCCATAATTTGTAAGATAATGCCACAAGAGTTAAGCATTCACACAGATAGAAAATACATCAGACTCGGTCGGAAACGGCGCGCATTGGAATGGAGCTTTGACGTTTTTTGGGCTTTTTAAATTTGCCTCATCGAGGCCCACTTTGCCCTTGACACCACACAGCTCTATTGAAGCCCACCCCTCCCTCGTCATGTCCAAATTACTTCCTTTCCTCCATAAGATGACTCACTTTTCAAGGCGCTTCATCGTCAAACCGTTCCATGTATGATTGATTAAAATAGAAGCGATGGCTCGCAAGAGTCATGGCGTTTGATGCATCGATGTTAACATCTCAGGCGGCCGGCGAACGTTCCAGCGTTTGACCTCCGCCGGAAAGTGGAAGTCAGCCCCACGGCACCCCAATTGTCCTTGTGTGACCGTCACACCGATGCCCCCGAGACTGTTGAGTTTAGCCTTGACGAGCGGGCGCCGGGCGCAAAACCCACCTCCCGTCTGCCTGGGTTCCCACTGAGATGTTTTCCTTTACTTGAATAATGTATCAATTTCTACAGAAATGGCAATGTTTGCATTTCTCTGCCTCCCTCCCTCTTTTCTCGCTCTCTCTCTCTCTCTCTCTCTGGATGGTTCTCCCTTTTCAGTCTGAAAATAGAGTGCAGAAGAAGGCTGTTGCTATGGTGATACATCCACTGGCGTTGCCCGGGACATTTTTAGCCACGCGATACACGGGGTGGGTGGGGGAAACTGTGCATAGGCGAGTGGGGGAAGCGGAGGGGATTTAGCTCGCCTGTAACTTTCTGTAATTTCCATTCTAATTATATCACTCCTGCCTGCGTCGTGTGCCGCCGCATGGGGTAAAACAGCGGAGCGTGGCCAAGCCGCCGGTCTTGTCGCTGCGCCCTCCGCTGCCCTCGTGTCACATTATGCGATGCTCCTGTATGATCGCAAAGACGGGGAGAAGCGGAAAGAGGGAGCTGGCATTTGTATGGGGATGGAATACGAGACGCGAGGAATGGACTAAATAAATGACTCCCAGAGATGGTGCTAATATCGGAACAGAAGTACAAGGAGGCTCACCGGACGCTCTCGTGCTGCTAGACGCAATTAACTCATTCGATACTAAAGACATATTTTGACATATTTTGTTTTAGGGGTACAGGCATTCAATTTCAGCTCCTTTTTGGGGGGAAATGGGACGTACCCTTAATTTTAGGGTCAGATTCTGGTCTTTTCTGGTTTGGCAACAATGTAAAAACTACAGCAAAACATAATCTCATTTTTGTGAATTCTTCATGTTCTTCATAAGACGCACCTGTGTATAAGAAACATTTTTAATTTTGGGGTCAAATTCCGGTATTTTCTGTGTTATCGTGTATAAGGTGCACAAACACTCTGGAAACAATCTAAAAACTATAGAAAAACCTCTTGCGTTTTATATTTCTCACGCATTAAGTTATCATTTCACATCAAGGAGAAAGCATTGATAGAAGACACGAGGGAGCTGAAATTTCACCCAGATGTTGACAACAGGTCAAAGGTCAGACCCCTTAGTTATCGTACTACCATGTGCCATCACTCTGCAAAAATTTTCCAAGAATTATGTGGAAGAAAATGACCCAAATATATATTTTTTTTCTTCTTTTTTTTTTTTTTTAATCGTGCTCTGTGAACGACTAGTTGTCCATTCCAGGAAGTGCTCTGCCTCTCACCCTAAATCTGTTGGGATAATCTCCACTTAACCGCGACCCTAATGCGGACGAGCAGTATAGGAAATGGTTGGAGGGATGATTGTTTTAGCATAAAATGAAGTCAAAACTAACATGTAGCTTAACTTTGGTCCGGGTTAAGCCTCTTCACATTAAATATACAGGCTACAGATAGGATTAATACTCCCTTCTACAATTAACTATATGTAAGAAACAAGCAAAACTTTTGTCTTATATTTTTATGTTTTAAAATAATATGAGGGAGTGGAACAATTTGGAATCTTCCATTAATCTTGTATCGATGTTTTTAGAACGTGTGGTAGAAGAGAAAAGACAGAGAGAGATTTGGAGTTGAAATTCTAATGTTGAAGTTGAAATAGACCACCTCATCTCATGTCACATTAACGCAAGTCTGCTCCGCTCTCAATTTTAAGTCGGCTCTGTTAAGCATTTAACAAGGAAAATTCCTTGTCCAAACCGTGCGTATTTTTCTTTAATTGAATCATAAGTGATTGAGCAATTGTGCTTGGCTCTCTGCTTTCAGAAAACGATTACAAAAAAAATTATAATAATATTATTTTTGGAATGCACAACAGCATTAGTGTGCGTGATTGTCAACATTTACACGATTACCTCTCTTACTGACTCAATTTCGGCATGTGGAGTACCGCTGCCTGCCAAACCGGCTGTTTAATTTTTACTGTGGCTCCAGATTTCAAAACGTAATCTTTGTGATGTCATCAGTGTTACATCATCTTTGGCTTGGAGCTTGAAATTATTAAATTTAGCATCTCGGAGCTTTTACTCATCGGCGGTATTTGTCCATTTTTTTGGACTGCTACTGTCCAAAGAGGTGAATAAAATATTATTACATGTACGGCAAGGCATAATAATGTAAAAAAAAAAATACTCATCTCGGCAATATTAACATATTTTACCCTAACTCTACTGATCTTGTCAAGTCACAACGCACTTTGTCATCCTACCACTAGGGGACAATGTTTCCCATATGGTTGCATGACAAAAGCCTTTGCTTTTCTCACCCTGACATATTATTTACCAGTGTGAAATGACATTAAGTTTCTCACCTGATTCCTAATATATACAGTGCTGGCTGCCAATTGAGACCCAAAATTGGAATAAATTTGCTTTGAAATGACCGAAAATAACATTTTCACTGCTAATTGATTAAAATTTGCTTAAAAGTAAATAATAGGCTTGGTTCTTAGTAGGCTTCATTTTTTTTCATTGGTTTTCACTCAGCAAGTAAATTAGCCTGTGTGCACGTTTTGTGTGCCAGTTTTTTGCCATGTCTTGGTTGAATATTTTAATTATTTACTTTATTATTTGTAAGTATAAAGCCTTTAAGCCTTGTTTACACACTGTTTGTTTAAAAAAAGGCAACAAATAGACCAATATTTGACCAAACATGATGAATAATCATGATTAATAATCATAATTTCAATACTGACCAAAATATTCGTGATTATTAATTTGACAATAATCATGCAGCCCTAATCCATATATATTATATATATATCATCACTATCACATGCCTCCCACGTTGATAGTCACCCTGGAAGGCCACACAAGGAAAAAAATTCACAAAGTGACGGCTTTTTGAAAAACTGTTACTTTTAAATTATTCATGGACATCAAAGGCCTTCCTCATTGAACCATATGAATAAATCAAAGCATGGACCAGTCTCTGCGTTCCTAAGAGTGAGTTAACAACATAAAAACCTGGGGAAAAGTATTTAAAGCGGTTATAATAAAGAAAAACCACCAGGAGAGGAAAGAGTAAACTGGGCTCCATTGATCACAACTATTCACTTTCAACACAGACAACTTAGATACATGCTAAAAATATTATGTCACGGCCTAGAATGACATTAATGCAAAACTAACTACAGAGACAAAGAACTTATTCAGTATTGTATTCCCAAACTAAAGCAGACGAAAGTTGCAACTGACTGATGTGCCCATCCCTTGTTGGTCACGACATCTTGTAATTCCAAGTGTCATTTTATGCTCCATTAGGGCTGCTGATGTTCATTAATGATGACTGCCCTTCAGCAGATGTGGCATTGCAAACTAATTACAACTTTTAGCAGCCAACACCCTCAATGCTCATTAGCTGCCACGCTAGCGTCAAGAGAAAGAAAACGTTGGCCTTGGATTTTCAACTGGGATTATTCTGCATGGACGACTCCATTGTGTTGAATTTTTGTGACAGTCAAGTCACCTGCTCTCCCTTGAAAGATCAGACGGAATTTGACAGAGCACTCCGGTAGCGTGGCGCTGACGATGTAGGGTAAATATTTTTGCTTGGCAAACTCATTTGAACTTATCGATAAGCGTAATTGAACTTTTTTTCTTATATGTTCATAAGTACTTGCATGTAAACTCAAATGCATCTGCTAAATGCTAAAAGCTTAGCATTTTTTTATCCATAATGCTAAAGAGTAAGCTCGTCAACACCCTGTAGCATTATGGGAACAAGTACATTTGAATGTACTTGCTAGCTAAGTGCTAAAACTCTAGCATTTTCCCCATAATGCTCTGTGGTTTGTTCATATTATGGAAAAAAAAGCTATGTGTTTATCATCAGCCTTCAACTACGTTGGATTGTATTTATACGCAAGTTTAATGTATTTGAAAATACATACCAACATATTCAAAATGTGTTTTAACATACTAGCAGATATGTTCAGCTGTACCTATTAGCTATATGCTAAAAATGAAGCATGTTTTTCAATAAAAACAGCATGCTCACCAAACGCCAATAGTAATATTGTAACAAATGCTATATTTTTAGCAATTATCCTAGCAAGTATGTTTGAACATATTTTAAAATATGTCGCAAGATATTTTCAAATACATTCAGATGCATTTTAATACATTTAAGTGTACTTGTAGGTTAAATGCTAAAATGTTTCCATCAATTTGCGGGATTATTATGGGAACAAACTTTAGATTTTTAGCATTTAGCATACAAGTACTTTTAAACATATTGTAAGTAAGTACAATGTAATCTATTTAAAAATGTGTTCAACCATACTTGCAGATACGTTTGAATGTACCTGCTAGCTAAATGCTAAAAAATAGCATGTTGTCCTATAATGGTACAAAATGAGGTCGTCAACAACCTGTAGCATTATGGGAACAAATGCTATTGTTTTTAGCATGTAGCCTACAAGTACACTCAAATGCATTTGCAAGTACGTTCAAAAGTATTTAGTGGTTAAATGCTAAAAACGTAGCATGTCGCCCCATAATGCAATGCAATGAGCTCGTCAACACCCCGTAGCGTTGTGGGAACTAATGCTATGTTTTTAGCATTTATGTTTTAGCATTTTCGTTAGGGTCTCACCCTCCTCTGTCTCCATCATCCTCCTCAATGGGAAGCAAAGAAGACAGGCAGGCAAAATTCCATGAGATGGCCTCTCCACGGCAGATAATCATCCATTCTACTCATTTTGGCTCCCTTCTATTTGTTCACATCAACATCAAAGCCTGACCGCTGCCTCCGTTGGGAAGACGAGCTTAAAATCTCTGACTGATCCGCCTCACTCACTTGTAGTGCTGCCCGGGTCATGTCCGTCGCTTCTTCTATGTGCTGAGAATGTGCACACACATGTACATACTAGTTTCATCCACATATACAGTACACAGAAAAAGTGAAACGATTGCTATTCGTTTTTTGTATAAATTGAAGTGGAAATTTCAGATTCAAGTTGAAACCTTTTCTGTTCATCTGACTGAAAACGTCTTCAGTGGACTGATGTAATATTTCATGATAACTAGACCTACGATTATATTTAAAACATTCCGTTGGTCATTTAGAACACATTTATTTACAAGTTTATAATCATTTCATTTATTCCTTTTTAAATCTTACACATTGTCCCTTAAGGAGGCCTATGTTGAAAAATGTAAAACATTACTATGGTAACTGGGAGGCATTGTCGGCATTATTTAATTCTTAATTGCAGCATGAGCGCTTTACTAGGAAGAAATTAATGACCATGCGGTTTTTCATGAAGTAACGCGCAGAGCTTCGCAGTTGACGCGTTATTTAGGTTGGCGCACCTTGCTTTGCAATATCAGCTAATGAATGCGTGCAAAGCAATCAGGCAAAGTTGGTTGACGACGGCTACGAATGATCCCCATTTGCTTCATCTGTGACATTGCACTCTCCTTCCCAGAGTTTCAGAGCGCCCCGCGGATCTGTCGAGATTACAAAAGCGTCTCGCGCAAACGATGCAAACAAAGTGCTGAGCCGTTGATGAAAAAAGAGCAGAGGGCAGCCGACCTCCTGATGTCTGCTTTGGCAGGAAACTCCCAATTACAGAGCTGCTACGTGCAACATTAACAGCAAAATTAAGCCAAAGAATATGACCCTGGCGAGGCATTCATTCCAGTTTAAAGTCTTTATTCTAGAACCCATTCAGCCGAGGTTATTGCGGGTCAAAACATTTGAAGACACACAGCTTGAAATGACCAAAACGGTCCTAGTTTTGACTGCTTTGCGTAATACGCTCCACAGTCTCCGCTTTCTTGCAGCGGTTTCTTTTCACGCTGCACAGAGTCTCCTGTCGAATAAATTTGTCCTCTTGCTGTGGCTGAGAGGTAAATACCGTCGGCCTACGTTCTCCTTTTTTGTTGTTTGATGCATTCAATGCGGGAAGTAGAAAACGGTTGGCCACAAATTGAGGCAAGAGGAAGTGTGCAGATGCGGAGAAAGAACATTTTCTGTAACATCTTACTGGCCATAGGCGTGCGAATGCAATGAAAACTGAACAACTCAAATCAGCTCAACACAACACAATTCTACACTGCATCATTTAAAACAACAAAAACAACAAAGCTGCATTACACGACTCAACTTTACACATATAATGTTTTTACACAACATTACACATATAACTCAATACAAAAACAAACATCAAAACTCAATACAACACAACATAACTGTAGTAGAATACAACAAAACACAACACAGCTAACTCAACAACACTACAGTACACTACACTCAGTACAACTCAACAACACAAAATGTCAACGCTACACAGCAACACAACACAAAAAACTCAACAAAATGCTTCACTACTCAAAACAAAAGCCATTAAACTCAACTCAACGCAAAGTCAAAAACATAACTCAACAAAACACAAAAAAAATACTACAATACGAAATAAACACAACATTATAGTACACCGCACTGATTACCTCAGCACAACCCAACAACTCAATGCAAAACAACAACAACTCTCGACACTACAACGACACAAAATAACAACACAAAACTCCATGCAACTCAACACTACAGCATTCAACACAACTCAACAAAACTCTACACTACTCAAATCAACAAAAAAACATTACACACAACTCAACGCAAAGTCAACAACAAAACTCAATAGAACACAAAAAACATCACAATACTAAACAAAACACAACATTATAGTACACCACACTAATTACCTCAGCACAACCCAACAACTCAGTGCAAAACAACAACAAATCTCTACACTACAACAAAACACAAAACAACAAAACAAAATACCAACACAAAAACTCGACAAAACTCTATGCAACTCAACACTACAGTATTCAACACAACACAACAACTCAACCAAACAACTCTAGATTAAACTCACTGGATAAACAACAACTCAAGTCAACAACTCAATGACTCAACTTTAGCCGCCACAAAACAATTCAGCTCATCTTTATAGAGCGCTTTAAAAACGACAATAGTGCTGTACGTAAAGTAAAATCAGACATTAAAGTTAAAACAGTAATTCGTTTTCAAAAAAAACTGTGAAAAAGGTACAATCAAATATAAAAACAAATGTCATTCCATTTGCTACCTCACACGCAAGCTAACAACCAATAACAGTGCACAACCCTCACCAACCGCTAACACCATTTTACAAACCGCCATCGATGACCCACTCATGCAAATCCTATCTCAAAAAAAGCACAATTCCACAAATATCTCCTTCTACTTGACACATAAAAACCATAACGCATCTACTTTGATTTGTCAAGCTCCAAATGATGCGTGTGCAAGTGACGCAAACTGCTGTGATTTTCAATAGCCTTCAGACTGAATAGAGGGGTTCCTGGTTTGCACAACAATAGTGACATACGACATTTTGAGGTTACCAACGACACGCCGTGAACTACTTTGCGCCCAAGCAAGCAAACTCTCTTACCGCTGCATTAAATGCCGTTTGGTTATTTTCTGTCTACAGAGCAAATATTTACCCTAATGACTTTGCTCCAAGGCCTATGCGTACCCCATCTTGAATCCCGTTATACATTTCATTTAAACGCCAATCCTTAGAAAGCGATACAAGCATACTTAACATTCTCAAGCATTATACTCAATGACAAAAGATCAATTAGTGATCAGAGGATGGGAGTCCCGTCATTTGGATTCCTTTAGAAGTTCCTCTGAAGTCTTCTCTTAATCGGCCCCTAATCTATCCTTTTCTGTACCCCCCCCCCCCCCCCTCTTGATTTGGCTTTATTCCATCCGTCTGGATATCCGACTTCCTTTCTCTCATGGCCTCGTTCTCAGCTGTCTGACCGACCCCCCCCCCGCTCGACCCATTCTCCATCCCCTTCGCATCTCTTGACACCGTTCCTAATTAGAAAACACACAGGGGCCATTAGAGCGGACCTCTAGTCCTTAATCCATTCATTTGCCACCACTTTGCCGCTATCTCTGAATCTTCTGCCCTCCTTCTTCTGTTCTCGCTCAAAAACGTCTTTGTGTGGAGCCCGTTAGCCGAACAAAAGGCGCGGGGCTGCGCTCGGAAAGGTCACGCTGACGTACAGCCCGGGGGCGCCGCCGATAGGCCGTCGGCCCGTTTTCAACGGGGACGCACTTGGTAGCACCGAACCAAAAAGAATTTGGAAGGATTTGATGTCCGGCCTTGAAAAAAACGAATAAATAAAATAAAATACACGGTCAACGCTTTCCGCGCGGTGATTTAGGGCAAGCAGCTGAAAGTGTCGCTTTTTTAATCGTCACTTTCATTTGAGTTGGTCAACTCATTAAAATAGTTGTAAACATTAAAAAAGGCAGTGTAATTGAAATATTTTATGCGCGGATGAGTTTTTTAGAGGCCTATAACAGTAACGCTGTCCGCAGCTGATTTATAAATTGCTATTACGGACGCTCTTTGGCAAAGAGATTTTTGTCTTTGCTAAAATGAGAAGGTCATCGTCACAAATAAAAAATAAAAAAACTGTGCCGGATGACAGCGTGTTGTCTGCATCAAAGGAGAATTGTTTGAGAATAAAACAATATCAATTTTTCCTAGTAAAATCTATGCATAGAAATGATAGATGATAGAAATTACATTTCTTATTAAATATTGAGGGGTTTTTTTGGTGATTACATTTCCAACCAGGAAGTGAAACAGCTTGTTCACCGAGACCCCGCCTACCACCGTGCGGCGACCACACCCACTTCGTGACGTAATTCAAAAGCGGACCGCCACAATGAAATGATCTTCTCTGTCCGTTCACATTTGAAAACAACAAACAAAAAAATCCATATCTGTCCCTGGTTGGATTCCCGCTAACATCATTTCCTGTCAGCGGCGCCATCATGAATTTTAACAGACCCTATAAAATCTTTGCTCGCTCACCTTTAAAATGAAGAGTCACTTGAACTAAAGCCAAACATCGATACGAGGTCACCGATGGCACAAACAGTCACTCAAAAGACAACCAATAAATGCACAGTCCTAAAAATGTCATGTTTTTTTCTTCCAAGGAGACACCGCAAAAAACTCAACGTCCTCCACCGTGAGTGGAATCCCATCATAAGAGCCTGTATTCCTATGATATTTTATCCACACTATTTCCTCTTTGCGGCGTGTCGCCGCACAAGTGATATTTATGTCTAGCCGTATGACTTATCAGAGCTTTGCAGGACTTGGAAAATTGAACCCCATTAGTGCTGGTTTCAGCCAGTCTTTGGTTTGTGTACCATCTGAAATATGCCTAGCACAGCGTGAATGTCAGCCCGTTCAGGTGAGATGAGCTCAATTGCACCACGAGTGTATTTTCACGCAGCTTTGTGGCACCGCATAGCAAACACGGCGGCGGCCTTGACCCCGCATTTGTTGTGTGAGTGCCCACATTTGTCCAGCTCCTGTTGCCGTCCATTCGTCAGTCAGCCCATGGCCATTATGGCAATCCATTGCAGGATTTATGACACCGCTTGATGTCTCATGGCTTTATAAAGGGAGATGAAAGTAGCTCTCGATGGCAGTGTGGGGGGAGGGGGGGCGGGGTCGTGCCAGTCATGGGGGCGCTGGAAGAAAGCCAAGAAGACTGAAGGGAAAGAAACTTGAACTTTTTATTAACTGTGTGAAATCTGAAGGCATTTACATGTTATTCCACACCTTCACCTTTATTCCTAATGCGTACTAATATGTTTGACAGATTCATCCATCCATTCATTTTCTATTGCTGGTTATTCGCAGCAGGGTTGCTGGCGTGCTGGTGCCTATCCCAGCTGTCTTCATGCAGCAGGCGGGAGGCGACCTGAACTGGTTGCCAGCCAATTGCAGGGCACACAAAGACTAACGAACCCTCACGCGCCCAATCACACCTAAGGACAATTTAGAGTGTCCAATATGCCTTCCGTGCATGTTTTTGGAATGTTGGAGGAAACCAGAGTGCCCGATGAAACCCATGCAGGCACGGGGAGAACATGCAAACTGGCAACTTAAACATATTCTGAAAAATAACGCCAGGTGTGAGTCTAATTTTCTCATTTCAAAAAGGCACGGTTTTCCTCAAATTTAACAAATTCAACCCAAACTTCTCCATTCAGTCCCAATCAGGCATAACTTCCTTCATTAATTATTTACTCTAAAAAACGGCTGAGATGAAAATAACCATAAAAATAACTCAAAAAGGACAGACCCAATTTGTACAAAACAAACACAAAAAGGGCAGGACAATAAAAAAAAAATGGTTGTTTCGTATAAACGCCGAAAATTGGGCCAAATTGACCCAAATACAGGATTTTATCGGGTCCATACTTATTAGGGGGTTCCAATATAAAACATTTCTAGAAATGATTATTCTATCAATGATTTCAAATTATCAAACAATAGGAAAACATGTTTTTAGCAATGAAATTTATTTATTTAGTATTGTTTAGTGGAAAAAAATTATTAATAATTCTTCATTTCTGATTGAAAAGTTTGACTTATTTATTGATAGTTTTGTTGCCATTCCCTTTAGTGCAACTTCATCTAGTGGCCGTTTCACGCAATCTCAGCACTACTGTAGCTTTTTCTCTATGCGTCTTTTAATGTGATGCGCCTTATATATGAAAACAATTTTAAAATAGATCATTAATAGATGGTGCGCCTTATAATCCGGTGCTTCTTTTATAGTGCAGAAAATATGGTCATTTTGAGAGCCGTACTTGTTTTTAGCGCATTCCACCCTACAGATCTACATTGTTTCAAGTTGACAGTCTAAAAATTCATCTTTGGAACAATTTTCATAATTTTCAAAATTTTCCAAAATTTTGCACCTAGCAAAAATATTCAACATTTTTCACAGATAAAAATCCCCATATGGAACATAGTCTACCTCATTGTACTTCATTATTTGACTGATCCAGACTATTCCATCTTCAGCAACATTTTCCATGGCCCAAATTTTTACAAACATGAATAACAAAACTACCAATTTACTCTTTTTCCTGTTATGCATGACTTTCCTTTTCAGGTTGATGGCGATATTAAGGAAAAAAAAGGCTCACAAAGCGGACGGCTCGCGAGATACACAGACACATATAAATCTTGCAAGACAGTCATCGTGACACATCTCGGCAATACCATAAGCTTGTTGGTTTTGTTTATTGTCTGTCTCCAGGCACTGGGAGGCCTTTATGCACGCGCGCTAACACACACGCACATATACTGGCGCTCCAAATTGTTCGATTAAGTGGGTCATCCTCTCCTACAGTCTCTTGGAAGAAAAGCTTTTTTGTGCATCTCTTAGCCGAGAGGCAATAGCACCCCGCCATGGGTTTTGGCTGCACCTTTTAAGAGTATTTATGGAATTGACGCTAATGCACTCAAGAGGACGACTGCTTAGTTGTGTGACACGCATGTTTGGATGCGTGTTATTCATGCACCTGTGTGCGATGCCGTGGCGAATTGACATCGATATGTGATCAAAGGCGCACTCTATGAAATGATGTCCGTGCGTGATGTGATGTTTATGAGACTGTTTATGAAACCACTAGGACAAAAAAAATGTCCACTCCAGTGGACACTAGTGAAAAAGCTGGATCTCAGGAGAATATTAAAGCATAATACACTGTGGTAAAAGTAGTAAGTTCGAAAAGTTAATGTGATTTACTGGTTATGACTCAAGTTAAATACTACTTAGGATGTAAAATATTCCACAATTTAAATGTCTTTTGCTGTGGAGAGACAGCTTAATTATGGTAAGAGATGAAAAGTTAATTCTGAGTTTGTTGCTGACATAAGGAGTCTCTAAAGTTATATATGTGTCTAAATGGCAGTCACTTTAGATTAACGATTATAATCTGACATAAAATGATAGTAACAGTCACGATTTATTGATTCAAGGTCCTCTTAGGAAAAACCATGCAGATTTTAAAAGATGTACAATGTAGATTCCGGCAAAGAACGCAGTGTAGCTGCAGTTTCAGTCAATGCATATTCATTTTTTGTGTGCTGTCAGTAAATCTAAAAGCAAATGTATTGATAAATATTTTTTACTTGGTCTGTTCTCTGTGTGGTATATATGCTTTTTTCCACCATCCATTCAACACTGTCATCATAGATATATCATAATAATTAGGATCTTTCTATGGACAGTCCATTCACCCACCAACTCACCTAATCATCAAGCCATCTATGTACCCACACCATCATCATCCATCTTAACATCCAACCCATCATCCAATCCCACCACCCACCCACTCACCAATTCATCCATCTATCATTCATCCATCCATCCATCCATCCATCCATCCATCCATCCATCCATCCAATCACTCACCCATACACCATCATCCATCTATATATCCATCCACCCACCCGTTCATCCAATCACTCACCGATCCATCATCATCAGTCTTTACATCCAACCCATCCATCCATCCACTCACTCACCCATCCATCATCATCCATCTATATATCCAAACCCATCCATCCATCCAACCACCCAATCATCCAATCACTCACCAATTCATCATCATCAATCTTTACATCCAACCCATCCATCCATCCATCCATCCAATCACTCACCCATCCATTATCATCCATCTATATATCCAAACCCATCCATCCATCCAACCACCCATTCATCCAATCACTCACCGATTCATCATCATCAATCTTTACATCCATCCATCCATCCAATCACTCACGCATCCATCATCATCATCCATCTATATATCCAAACCCATCCATCCAACCACCCATTCATCCAATCACTCACCGATTCATCATCATCAATCTTTCCATCCATCCATAAATCCATCCAATCACTCACGCATCCGTCATCATCCATCTATACAACCTAACTCATCCATCCATCCATCCACCCAACCACCCTACTTCCATCATTCATCATCCATCTTTACATCCAACCGCATCATCTATCATCATCACCATCCATCAATCCATCCATCCACTCACCTATTCATCCATCCACCCAACCACTCACTCATCCATCCATCTATCAACTTCATCCATCTATCATCATGATTCATCCAACCATTCACTCACCTATTCATCCATCCATCCTCCATCAATACATAACCCATCTATCCATCCATCCAACCTCATCCATCTATCGTCATCCATCCATCACATTCACCCACTCACACCTATTCACCCATCCACCCAGCCACTCGCCCAGAAATCCATCCATCCATACAAATGAAGCCTATCGGATCGTGAGTATTTCCCTGACCGAAATCCCATCCAAGACGCCGCATTCGGCCGCGGTCAAAGGTCAAAAGAACGATTTACGGCCGTAAAAACAGATCTGCTTCTTCCAAATCTGTTCGTTTTTGCTGCGACATCTGCATACCTTTGTAGCGCATTAGTCTTTTGACTGAGATGCTGAGTGTGAAGGGCACAGCACCTCAGGAGGAATGACACAACACGTGCACACAAACAGACATGTATACAACATACACACAGACACACACACACACAAACAGCACTCCATTCTGTTCCGTTGGATGAGTCATCCCACCCAGGGATAGTGCGAGAGGAGGAGAGAGAAGGAAGACAGCGCAGTGCGATAGATGAGCCGAAAAGAGGATGCACAAATGAAGTAGAAGAAATCTTTTTCCCGCTGACCTTTTATTCCAACGGCTTAATCTGATTGCTTGTGTGATATACAACACTTTATTCCTATTACGCACGTCTCTCAAACGATTCCCCGCTCGTTTGATACTCTCGGAACCGCTCGGAACTTGACCGCCGTGGCTGCCATTTTCTATCGCCGTTTGTAAACCAATATGAGCTCGTTTCGGGAAGCGGATGGAACAAACGGATGGCGTTAAAAGACCATTCTGCTATACGACACCGCTGGCTTTATCGCCAAGGATACGGGGGCATTTCTGAGGTGCATTGCTTATCTGGATTGCTGACGACGGCAAAGAGCCGAGATAGTTAAGTGGTCAGATCCCATGTGTCTATACATGCAGGATATGCCGATACTGCACCATTTTGTTTCCATCCAGAAGCATATGAGTGTTAAGCTTTCCTATAGCTTAATATGGTATAAAGGCCACATAGCTGACAAGGTTAGTCTGAATCATTGCTAACAGCGAAGCAGCGTATTGCCTAGTGGTGCATTTACTGCCTAACTCTGGGTGAGTAATTGTAGCGTTAGAGTCCATATTCTGCAATTTCATGTTAAAAAAAAACTGCTTTTGGTCACCATAACAGCTCTCCGTATTTAGCCCATTTGAATGGAGAGCAGGTTTTGATGTGCTGCTTGATCGCCCAAGAAAACAGGTGTGTGTGTGTGTGTGAGAGTGTGTGCCATATGTCGACTTACTCCGCGCCTCTGAGGGGACCCCAATATTGGAATAGCAAGCTCGGACAAAGCTTCAAGCAAAGTCACCAGAGCTTTTAGTGTGATAATTGCTTCCCATAATATCTGAACAGCTTAAATCCATAGAGTTCTTAAATGAATGTTAATTAGTAAAGTGCCTTTGGAGAATGGAAAGAAACTTGGTGAACGTTTTGGAACATTTTCAGGGGTATCCTAGAGGATATGGAGAGGCAACTTATGGGGTATGTGAGATTTTAAACTGGGTTTCTGAAAGGGTCAGCAAATCTAATTTATTGCGAATGAACCTTTTTCTTTTAAATTAAGAACAAATTAATTGGAAGGTGGAGCAATTTATTGCTAAATTGTGTGACTCTTTTGGAATACATTGTGCGATTTTATTTGGTTAAGCTGTATACGGATTTGCATCACACACATACACACGTATATATATAAAAGACTAGAAAAAGAGACTGAAAATGCTTTAACATGATCAAAAATGGAGAATGTGGCTTATATTTGGAAGTTTCAGACAGCGCCTTACAATCTGGTGCATTTTATAGTCTGAAAAACACGATACCAATAGGAACTGCTGGAAAAGCCTTCCCTTGTTATTGTTGTTTTGGTTTGCAAGTGCTTCCTTAGCTCCTTAAAATAGTGAAATATACAGTGTGATGAAGAGTAGCTGGGAAAATAACACCAATTTTAATTCGGGACAATTTATGCATAGCCTACAAGTTCTTGCAAACCAACAGTAAATGGTTCCAGTTTGCATGCTTTTTTTTTAATAAACAAAACTACATGAGCAGAATTGTTCTTTTGTGATATCGGTTTAAAAAGCCATGATAACATGAAGGCATCAGTTATACATGAAAGATTTCATATAGAAAACTGAACCCAAGTTTGGGTTAAAAAAAAAAAAAATTCTAGTGATTGCAGAAACACTGGCCAGAACGGACAGCTGATAGCTTTGTGAGGACCCCAGCCAAGCCAGGTGCTGAGAGCTCCCATCCCCAGAAACAGAGACCTTGGCAGGGGACAGCGTTGAATCACACTGGCCCCCCCGCTCCCCCTCCCTCCTCCAGCCGGGAGCCCTGTGAGTTGTGCTCAACGAAGGAGAGGAGGGAGCTCGGCCCAACAGGAGACTTTGCTTGTCAGGCCCTGAGCGTGTTGTTCAAGTGTGTTCTTGTCCGTTTGTTTCAGTTTGTGTGTCAGTTGGTCTGCACCAGTGCGTGCTGTCAGTGGCCGTTGTGTGCGAGCGACTCCAGCTGCAGCAAAATGTATAATGTTGCATGCATGTGTGAGTGGAAATGTCACTCACTAGGTCACACACACATCGCGGAATAAACGGCTCCCGCTGAGGATTACTATCGATCCGTGCGGTGCTCAGCTGCGTTTGGAAAGCAATCTTCTTTTCGGAGGAATGTTACAGTAAATGCCTGCGTGTCTACTTAAAAAGTGTAAGTAATGTTTTGGCGGAGCAGTCCGTGGAAGTTAAAGGGACAAATCACTGCCTGGTGTCATACAAGAGAAATGAGGACCACCAATCTTTTAAAAAAAAGTTGTGTCAAAAAAACAACCCAAATATATATATATATATATATATATATATATATATATATATATATATATATATATATATATATATATATATATATATATATATATATATATATAAATGGTAGGTTTTGTAAGTAAATTAATAACCCAAATTTAACAGTTGGGTTGATTTTGGGGTCACAGTATTCTTTTTGACCCAACATAAATAAGTAACACAATAGACAACTGAACAGTTCAATTGTTGAGTCAACAATTTGTATTAAATAACCCAAAAAGTTGTGTCAATCTCCTTTGATCTAACTTTTTGGGTTAAATGGATAACCCAATATGATGTGTATGTCTCCTTTTGACTCAGTTTGGGTTATTTTTGACCCAACAGAATTTAGAGTACAGATACATAACTAAATGAAATAAGTCCATGAGGTATAGGTTTCATAAGTAAATGTATAACCCAAAGCCCAAATCCAACAGTTGGGTTAATTTTGGGGTAACAGTATTCCTTTTGACCCAACAGAAATGAGCAACACACACCGAACAATTCAATTGTTGAGCCATCTATTAAATAACCCAAATTGTTGTGACAGTCTCCTTTGCTCTAACTTTTTGGGCTAAATGAGTAACCCAATTTGATGTGTAAGTCTCCTTTTGACTCCGTTTTTTTTTTTAACCTAACAGTTTCTAGACTGTAAGAACATTTGAATTGTTTGAATTGTGGGTTATTTATTTTGACCCAGCACAAATGGGTAACACAAAGAAAAGAAAACCAATAAACTGAGTTTAAAGAAAGAAATGGGCGTCTTTATGATCCATCTTTCTGGGTTAAATAAATAACCCAATAAATTGGGTAAGTCTCCTTCCGACTCAATTTGTGTTATCATTGATCAAACGGGTTTCGCAAAGTAACACACAGCCAATAAATTGCGTTTTTATTCATTTGAACCAACGTTTTGGTGAAATAAATACCCCAAAAGGTTGTGTTGACCCCTTTTAAACTCAACTGTTTATAGGAGGTGGTGAAAACAAAATCTGAATAAAACAAAGATCAAATAAAAAGCCCAGTTGATTGACAGCTCATGCGGCCTTCCTGTCACAACCAGAACATGATTACGTCGCGGAAAATTCCGGGGAGTGCAGGCGCACTCTCCTCCGAGGCCACTAACTTACTTGCGACCTGTATGTTTTGTTTTTGTGTGTTGTTTTACACTAAGTGCATATGCGTGTGGCTAACTCAGCATTTGAGTCCATTTCGACTGGTTACCATTAGCCTTAATCTCTAAATCTTAATCCTTGCAGAATGACGGCCGTAGTTTATTCGTTTTAAAGTGCGGCGGGCATTAAAGACACGCACAAATGTTTGTCATTTTTGTAGTTGTACTTAAATGTCAGGAGTCAGAGCCCCACAGCACAAAAAACACTTTCTTCAGAGTGGCGTTAGGCTACGATGAGCTCCATGGAAGAAGATGGATTTCCGATTATTTTTTTTGTATTGAACGATTCTCAAAATGTTTGAATCACAAGTGGTGGAATAATCTAAACTGGAATTTCTACTGATTGTGTTATAAACTCCCGCGAATATTTTTTTTCAAATATTTGGCCAAATTAGAGTCTTAAAATTGCTGGTATTAAATGAAATAAGTAAAGTGTTTGATTGCTTTAAATAATTAGTCCTTCAGTAATCAATTACTATAATGCTTAGTAACTAAAGTAATCATTTACTTGAGAACCTAAAGTGCTTAATGAATTAAGTACTTAATTACCTAAACAATTTGTACCTTAATTCCTAAAATAATCAGATTTAGTATTTTAGATTACATCAGTACCTCAAATCGTAAGTTACCTTAGCGCTTGATTACTTGGACTAATTGGTTATGTTTGTATTTTATTTGAAGTATTTGATTACTTTATTAGTTACCTTTAGTGCTTGGTTACCTATAGTAATTGTTGATTTAATACTTAATTAACTGATGTAATTGATTACTTTAGTACTGAATTAACAAGAGTAATCAATTGATTTAGGCTTCAACTCTTTCAGTACGTTATTGGAAAAGGTTGATATAAATATGGGTGATATCATATGAAAGATTGATTTCCATTCCTTACTCTGATTTGCATGGAGATAATAGCTGTGTTATAAGTGTGGAAACACTGCCATCTAATGGTCACAGTTATCACTACAGTGCTCAATTGGCTTATATCAGGCAAGCATTAGTTAAGGGTGTCAGCTACCCTCCATAAAAAACGTATTTGACCAGCATTTTATTATTATTGTTATTATTATTTTCAAAGACGAGAATCATCAATGAGTTAATTAAAAGTTTTAATTGAGTTGATGACTTAATTACTCCATTTATTTTGTGCCATACTATGCATTTTTAGACGCTCCTGCAGCCAAACACTTGAATTAAAAACACATTTTATAATAAAAATTTTAAAATAAAAAATCTCAGGTTGTTCATTGTCAAAAATAGGATAAGAATCATTGAACAAGCCTATCCCATCTCATGTGAATGCACTGTGACTACTTTTAGCCATATTTCTGAGAAGTACAGGGCTATACATCAGATTAGATCACCTCAAGAAGTTTAGATCACTAAATCCTGATCCGGATCGAGTATCAACTGCTGAATCTATACTTGGCAAGGCAATGTGTCAACATTGTGTAGTATTAGGATACGTAGCATATCAATACGACACATTTAACCTATTCAAGGATTAACATGCCAGACTAATTGAATCCCAATAGTTTGTGCTATAATTCATGGAGTGTACACTCTGCTTTTGTGACAATTCAATGTCAGTCAATCAATTCACTGCAACCTTTAAAAAAAATACCCGACAGGGTGAAAGTTCAATACTTTATACAACACTCAATTGAACCAAACTTTACTGCTTGACAGAAATGGGGCTTTTGAGCACTACCGTGGTTCAGCTTCAGAATATTTGTGAACACAGAGTTTTATATCACCCGGGCTAGTAAAAAAAAAAAAAAAAACTGTGATAAATGACATACCGTAGCACAGGCACACGGAACAGATTCTCATTTGTTAGACCTTGCCTGCAGCTACTGCTGTTATGAATCTTGTCCCTAGTCTCTGAATGGATACATTCTTGATCAAGCCTCTCTGGGATCAATAAGATACAAAAATATAATTACTGGTGACTCTAGAATAGTCATTGTTTTTCAAAGGCAAATAAGTTTGGGGGCAGATGGAAGTTTCCAAGTTTTATGCCCCCTAAATTTGAGCTGGATGCTCCTTCTTATATATATATATATATATATATATATATATATATATATATATATATATATATATATATATATGTTAATTGCTTAACATAAGCAATTGTTATGGTTAAGATGCTTATCTTTATCATTTTATAATTGTTGAAATCATAAGGTAGTGGATATGCATAATATATCATTTTCAAGGGCTTAAATGGAGCATAAGGACTCTTGTTTGCTTTGTAAAGTCTCTCTCCCTCACTTGAGCTGTTCTAGCTGTTTAACACAGAAAGTGGTCAAGCTTTGCCACTTCCTGTGTTCTCAAAAAAAAAAAAAAAATGTCCTTCAATTTCTGGGTCCCATGGTCCATAATGATCTGTTCTCTGTCTCCCATAGGCAGGCCGTTACTATGGCAACTTGATGACGCTCAGTGGGAGAAGGGAGGGGGAGGAGAAGGGTGGGTAGGAGAAATGAGGAAGAGGTTAGCCGCACCAAAGATTGACTTAATCAGAAAGATGACTCACTCCACTGCGAAAATATCAAATTATCCAAAGTGCCACAAATGGCTATTTAAATTACGATGCACAAAAGAGAGAATTATTTAGAATGTTGACCACTCAGAGATTTTAAAAAAAATGCATTGTTAAACATCAGTTTCAATATTGTGTTTGTTATTTTGATTTATAGCCTTCTCGCAGAAGACAATAGAGTTCACAAATGTTCATGATAGATTAGGCGAAAGTGAAATTAGATTATGTCCCTCCTCCTCCTTCAATTGTGGCACTATTGTATGATTTCCTAGCGCGGAATCTTCTGTTGCCATAGTAACCACTGGGTAATCCTCAAACCATTTTGGCAATAATTGGGGTTTTACTTTCTCGCGGTGAATGGTTGAAGTGACCTCGATTTAAGTTACATTCAAAACGGTGGATTTCGAATGAGACCGGCATACTGTAATTGGATCAATGCTTTTCATTGCCAATTATAAAAACCAATCACTTTGCAGCCTCAGCCCCCAGGAGACCAGCCTGCGTGCATTATAGCGTCCTCTTCCTTCACGCTGCACAAATGGGCGTGTCTAGGACAACCTCAGCCCCTGCAAAATTAAAGGCACTTTTTTGTATGTGTGTATGTCATTTTTCAACAAGTCATAGGAGTGTGTGAACATTAAGTATCCAGATCCTCATCAATGATCTTGACCTCTTATCCTCACACACACACACACACACCTAAAGACAATTTAAAGAGTTCAATATAACTGCCATGTATATTTTTGGAGTATGGAAGCAAATATGAAACCGGACTAAGCCATGCAGGCACGGGGAGAACATGCAAACTCCACACAGCAATACCAGAGCTTCGAAGAGACTCCATGACCTTTGCACTGTGAACCAGAGGAGCTGACCTCTCTTCTATCGTGTCTGTTTAACACAATGTACTTTGTCGCAAAATAATATTTTATCCCTGACCAAATAATGTGCTGTCAATTTTGGGGATTTTTTTTTTCAATCAATGTGGAATGTTTCTTCTTTTGTTGAATGTTTTTTTTGTTACAGATATTTATTACATTTATTGAACTTTTGCCCTCAGGCACACTTTTCATATTGCTATATTCAACAAATAGGATTAGGAATAGATTTTATCCCGGCATTATCGGGGTTCTTGTTATTGTAAATTAATACGATTTATTAGTGTGTTGTTGTCTTTTTTTACTTTGCACTTTTAAGGGATTTTCCTGTAAATTTTGTTTGGTAGAGTGAAAATAAAGACAATACAAAGAATGGCAGTGCGCTTAAGTGCAGTAGCTCTTATATTTTCAAACAATGACAATGAAGACATTCTATTCTAAAGAAATTGCAATTTAATCTGTATTAAGTACCTCTAAAATAGCTACGTGCTCTTCTATTTTAGATTTTTTTCTTCTTCCAGATGTGTAGCGCTTCTCGACATAGACGATCTTTCGCCACGGCTTCCCATGCATAATCGCATTCTTTCAGTGAACTCCACTCGCTTTAGGACCCGGGGGCTGACTTTCGCTGGAAGTACTCCGCTGCTGTTGGCGGAGCAAGGCAGAGCAGAGAGAAACCAACACTCACACAGCTGCGCGCGCACCGACACGCGCGCACAAACACTCACGGAGTTCGGCGGTGGAGAGAGAGAGAGCGAGAGAGAGAGAGAGAGAGAGAGAGAGAGAGAGAGAGAGAGAGAGAGAGCATCGGAACGTAGCGGCTCGTGTGCGCGCGCGTGAGTCTGCGTGTGTGTATGAGTGTGCGCGTGCGTGTAGGTGAGTTCGCGTTCGCTCGGCGATAGAAACGACTGGCTGGGAGGACATGGAGGGACTCGGGAAAAACGCTGGGAAGTGACCGAACACCCAGGCGAAGGAAGCGGGAGGACGGCCAGAGCGAGGAAGGACGGACGGATATACGCCGAGGAAAGACGGAAGGAAACAAGGAAAGGTGGCGAGACAAGTCTGAGGATTGGAAGAGAGCGAAAAGCGGCTCGCCTGGAACGCAGCAGGATTCTAAGGTGACTTTATGGCTCTTTTGGTTTGTGTGTGTGTGTGAGTGTTACGTGTGGTGTTGACATCCCGCTGGAAGGCTGCGACCGCACTTGAAGGTAACAGCGGAGGTGTGTATGTGTGTGTGGACTTTAAAGTGCGTGCGAAGCATGCGTGCATGTATCTCTTACTTGCAATTGCCACACACTCTAAAAAGCGTTGCTAGTTTAAGCAAGTGTAGTGTAAATCGAGCTGACCACTGTAAACTGGAGTGAAGGGTTCCAGAGGAGCGCATACTTACTACGACAACAAACTACACACACTTCCTTGCTGGGAAATGTTCAAGTACTTCTGTAAAAGAAGCTACTGCTAATTGAACCACTCCTCACTCGCGTCTGCTATACGATCGCCTAAAAAAAAATGCTCTTTTTTTCCGGAAAGTTGAGTGACAGCGAACGCGGCTTCCTAAGTTGCAGGAGCATCTCTCTCAGTTTTGTGTGTGTGTGTGTTCGAGACAGCAAACAGGTTGAGAGAGGCAGATCTGATCAAACGCACAGCAACAGGGAAGCAAGCGTGGCACAGGCTGAGCAGCAGCACATTGGATTACACACACACGAATACACACACGCACATTCGCTCAAGCTCTGTGGCCGGCAGAACAGCTGGGAGAAATGTGTGTGTGTGTGTGTGTGTCAGCGAGTGCCTGAGAGCGTTTCACTTGATGCATGCCCCCTGCCTCTGCACGTGCAGGACTGTTTGCTTTTGTATTATCTTTTGCTTCTGTGTGTCCATGTGATGTAAGTAAGGAGATGAAAACAGAAGGGAGGGTGGAGATTTTAGGACAAGGAGGCGGGAGGAGAAACGCGAGGCTGAGATGGAAGGGAAGAAGACAGGCCCTGACGTTTTCCCCTCCAGGAGTGCTCAGAGTGCCGCTCATTCATAATTCACCTCCATGGCAAGCGTTCATTCACATATTGACCCCCCCATGGCTGCTCTCAATGGAGCTCTCAACCCCTCCACCTCTTGGTGTCTCTCAATGGACACCCCTGTGGCGAGGCGTTCACTTAGCACCGGGCCCTTTTCAGAAAAGCTTCACTGTTGGTTTTTTGATGATTCTTTAGACGGCAGCACTTTTTCAGCCGGAATCTCTGATGTGAGATTAAGTTGTGTAAATTGAATATTGAATTCAGACTCCACCCCAGACAGAGATAATTGGTATGGATGGCTGGGAGGGTTAGCGCTCTCACTACAAGTGTTGTTTGTCGGATTCCCCTAACACAGCTAAAGCAGCCTATTATGGATCTATAATTCATGTGTGAATGAATTGAATAGTCTGTGTTTGGATAAAAGCATCAGACGGCTTCTTGGATGCCAGGGCATGATTTATTCAGAGTAAATACTCAAAAATGGCTGTTTTGATGTTTCTGATTGTAGCGTTTGTGACTGGGGCTACGTCTCTTCACGCCCTGTTGCTGTGGTGTGGTCCGCTGTGATCTGTGAACCATGAAACACTAAATTTGAACCGTTGGGTCATTGGCAATTTTATAGTTGGGATTTTAGTTCCGATACTTATGAGACGCACTTAACCGAGCGTTTGATGTGTACATCGTTTTTTAGATACTGTCGTTTTTCGAGAGCCGGCTTATTCATTTGTGTCCACTGTGGTGGACATTTGTTTTTTGGTTTTAATCTTTTAACTCATTCAAACTACACTATGAAGTCCTAGTGTGCTCTGTAAAGGACATCCTGGGGTTTCCAATAATGTCTCATGTGTTTAGTTGGGATTCAATTAACTTTGTTGTCATGCTGAGGCAAAATGGACACAGTAGTGGACACAAATAAATAGGCTGCATTTCAGGAGGTTATTGTGTATACCCCAGGATAATAGGAATGGGACATTGGCTATTAAAAGAAGTGTTGTTTAAGAGAATTTAACATCTGTACGTTTTTCTATATATTCTCCTTCGAGCCATTCTGTTGATTTGGTGTCCACTTTAGTAGACATTAATCTTTCGTCTATATGCTTTAAATACTTTGAGCTACCCAACTTAATTCGACTGTGTTCACTCGAGGACATCTGGGGCTTTCCAACGATGCCTCACATGGTAGGATGTGATGAAATTAACTTTGTTGTCTTGCTGAGACAAAGTAGACACAACAGTGGACATAAATGAAAAAGCTGCATCTTGAGAGGATATAATGTATGGACCACAACAAGAGGAAACATATGTTGGATAATAAAATAAACAAGGTTTGAGAGAATTTAACGTTCATACGTTTGCATTTTTTTCATTGTCTTTTTCAGTATATTTTTCCAGAGACGTCTATTCATTTGTGTCCACATCAGGGGACATTTTTTTGTCTATATCCTTTGACTAATTCAAGCTGCCCTACTAAATCCTAATGTGTTCAACAGAGGACATCCACATCTTTCCAATTTGGGTGGGATGAAATTAACTTTGCTGTCTTTCTGAGACAAAATGGACACGACATTGGACACCAAATTACATCTCGGGAGGATATAATGTATGACCCAGCAATGTTGCAGAGCATTTCACATTTATAAGTTTGTTTTTCAAGACCATATATTCTCCTGAGACCCCAAATTTTAGTGGACATTTGTTTTGTCTCATTAGCACTACCCTATTTAGTCCTAGTGTGCTCAATTGAGGACATCCTGGCCTTTCCAATGATATATTGTATTAAAGAACAAGTTTTAATTTCCAAGCCTTTTTTCAAAAACTGCAGTTTTAAAATGTACATATTTTTGTTACTTGATTCAGGGACCAGCTGAAAATGATATGCTTTAAAAAAATAACACAATAATAAATATTTGATGCATTTGAAGATGATGAGACAGGACATTTCTCCGAATGAGGAGTTTCCCTCATGCTTGAAGAACACCCCCCATGTTTTTTTTTTTAATTCATCCCCAACTATTCCGAGCAGATGGCAAAGACAGTCCGCCTCCGTCTTTTTTTCTTCTTCCTCGACTCACTTTTGATCACGAGTTTTAGTGAATTTCCAATTTCCCGGAATCACTCGAAAACATTGAGTAAAACCACCGAGCGGGCATTTGTGTGTGCGATGCATGTGATCTTGCGTCTACAAATGAAATCGGCCTTTTTTTTGTCTGCGCTTCCCCCATGTTTTTGAAATTCGATTTGAAAATCCTCAAGTGAGTCATACGCAAGTCAAGTCTGTGTTTGCGATGCCGACAGCTGCTATAGTGCTCAGAAGTGAAAGCGAAAAAACAAAAACAAAAAAAAAAAAAGTTCATCCAGAGGAGTGTGAGGCACTTTTTCAGGACTCGGCCTGTGCTGTTGTCAAGGGTTTGATTCCCTACGGAATCAAGCGCACCAAATATAGTCAAACTAATTAAAGACATGGTTCACACCCATCAGGAAAAAAAAAAAAAAAAAAGAAATACAATCCGTTGCCCGTTTTGATGGAAATCTCTTGAGCTGCGTTACTCTTGATGGAATAATTTTCACAACTCCCAGATGTCATCAGTAGAAGCAATTATTGAAGCTCAGATGTTTGAAGAGAACCGAAAAGAGCAATGGAAGTAATCAACAATGTAGTGCTACCCAAGGTCATTTTCGAGGCATTAAACGCCTCGCGTACCATTTACGGCACGTCCAATAAAGAGATTCTCAGCACCTGTCCATCCGTCGGTGAATCTCCAAAGTCATATTTCATATTTCAAACGGCGCCTGTGACCTATCTCCTTGTGACCCTGAGCAGCAGTAAAATGAAAATGTTGGTGCTCTTCACCAGAGGGTCCACTCGTCTTATCTTTCACAAGTGTAAATTGTAGCGTCTACGCTATGACCTTGGTCGCCATGACAACGGATAACTGAGTAGGTCAGCATAACTTGATTAGGTCCTACACAGTAACCCGAGAGTAGGGCTGGCCGGTGTGCCCCCCCCCCCCAAAAAAAAAAAAAAAAAACCCTCAATTTTCTTCAATCATTCTGGATGGTTAAGATTTTAAGGGATTTTAATGGAAGAAATAAACCCAACAAATATTTATTTACATTTTTTTATTTATTCAACAAATACACATTTAAAATCTGTTTTATCATCTCATTCGTAGCCTGTGCATAATTTGCTTGAACATACAGTCCGTTTATTTTGCCTTAATTTAGCAGTAAAAATGTTATATTTTGTCTTTAATTTTATGGATAGCTAATTATTTTTCATGTACAATTAATAGCTCTAAAAACACATTTTTCTAGTTGACAGTAGTAATAACCAATTATCTGTCAGTCATGTGACATTCACAAACTGAGCGCTGATTGGTCAATTGCCAGAGCTTTAAATGCATATTGTCATTTTCAGTTGAGAGCAAGTAGACAAATGTGTTTTTAAAGGTCTTAATTTTATGTAGGGCGGGGCAATATTGCAGAAAATTAAAATTTCTATTTTCTTCAATCATTCTGGACAAATACGGGTGAAATCCATTTTAATGGAAGAACTAAACCCCCCAAAACATTTTAAAGGGACAATGTGTAAGATGTGTAGACAGTTTTCAGGTTTGATTTAATTTTTAAAAAATCTGTCGACAATATTAAGACAAAAATATTGAATACTGATTTAAAATCAGTTTTACTGTAAATGTTATATTCCATTTTTGCTGTAAAAAGTTAGTATTTTGTTGTCATGCACAATTATTACCTTTAAAAAGACATTTTTCTCCGTCATAGCTCACCTGTTGCTCATGTGGCATTCATAAGCTGAATAAGTAAAAATAAATTGTTTTAAAAGTAGTAATTGTATGGAAAAAAATAATTTATTCATCAGACTTTATCATCCAATCCCAAAGATGTAATTTCACAATTTTAAGAGGCCAGTTATTACGTTCCAGGTATTTATTTATTTATTTATTTATTTATTCTAATAATTTCAAGTCTTAGGCTCAAGATTTATGGCTGGTAGTAAAAGAGTTAACCTTCAACAAAATGTTATTTTTTTTCTGCTAAAAATGGCAAATTTAGTGGCCATCAACAGCATTCTGCCCACTTTTGCAAAATGTAGATTTCATGATTTAGTTGATTTTGATTTTTAAAAACACAAATGAATCAGATTTATTGCTCAGCCCTACACGCAAGTATAGGGAACTGCAGATTACAGAAATTACAGAATAGAAATTTAAGCAGCGAGCGTAAGTGTATTCTCAGTCGTTAAATAAATACAACCATCTTCAATAACATCCAGCCATTCATTCATCAAGCGACCCGGGTGTCGGCAAAGTCATATTTTCCACTCATTTTGAACTTCCCATCTATTATATTACCATTTTGGCCCAGAATGAGTTTTTCTGACATATCCCGTCTTCTGTATTGGGAACTTGATTGCCAAGCAAAACTCCACAGTGCCAACTAGACACCAGCGAATTCTTATTGCCGTCTAGTCATACATAATTCGATTTACGCTGCCATATTGCGTTGTGATAATTGTAATACAAGACCTTATGTTCTCGCAAAAGTTGAACTCTTTCTCATAAAGCGACCTTTCATTTTTTGTGTTTCAAACCATTTGAGTTTGTAGGGGTTTCCTAATTTTTGACTAGTAATGTTATGTGTGCAGAAAGTAATGGGATACATTTTATGGTCTCTCTTTATACTCTGTAAGTTTTTTTTTTCTGAATACAATTAGTAACTGTTACTAGAGAATACAATTTCTCTAGAAATTGCTTATGGAGGCTGAAATTTTAAAGAACATTGAAGCATGTGGAATGTTGTGGAATTATTGGGAATAATTTGGAATTTTATGGAATGATTCTGAATGATATGGAACGAACGTTAATGAGCTGAATATGTTAAACTTGCAATGGTTTGAATTGGTCAATATACGTGGATTGGAGGTGAACATGAAACACAATTTGGGGTTTAAGAAAATGTGAATTTTGTGAAATATGATTAATAAATAAAATCAGTGAATGACCTGAACATGGTTGGAATAGTAATATTAGTTCAAGTGATGTTGAGGGAGGAAGGATTCATGTAGAATATGATCTAATACGGGAATATTTAAACATGCAATATTTTGCTATGTTGATAATCATTCGCAAGTTGAATGAAATCAGCTGATTGTTTTGACTATCAAATCAGAATGATGTAAATTGGAATACAGTTGTAATCTTTACTGTGGCATTGAAATGAATGGTAAATAACAGTAAAGGCGAATAGAGAATTTTTTTTTTTATTTTGAGAAAACTATTCATTTTTGTTCTTGGAAAATTACAAACACCCTTGCCGTGAATGATTGGAATATGATGAAGTTGGAACGGTGAGAATAGGTCGAAAAATTTGGAAGGAGTAGCATGTCAAGTAAGTGCTAAGAATAAAATATAGTCAAGATGGTGGTGCAGAATAACATGTGAAAACCTTCACCCTGTCAGATGATCATGACTACTTTTATGTGAGCTAGAGCTAGTAGCAGAATGAAACGACATGTTTGTAACCTTGAGAAAAATATGGTGCTTCACCGTATCACTTTGGAATACATTCCTTTGAAAATACCGCTCTTTACAGTTGTCACTTGAGCTTATCTCGGTTAGGAGCTGGACACGCTCCTGTCAGTGGATTGGTCCACGGAGAATTGTCCGCATTCTTTGGTGTCCTAAAACAATGCATTGAATGTGACGGAAAAAAAGCGGAGACTATTTCCATCTCGCCTCCACGCCCCGCTGTGGAAACACCAGTCTGTTTTGGGTTTACGGTTGTTTCGGCTTGTTACCAGGAATGCTAGCTGGTCTAGCTCCTTTATTTCTTTTTCCAAAAAGCCTCGAGTTAAATCAGTGTTTGAGCGCTGCAACGGAAAAACCGGGTGACCAAGTGATAATGGTCCATCCCCTTCAGGTTCTAATCATCTTCAACATTCCCTCCGTTGATATGAAACAAACATTGATAGACCCCGAAATCACCTTTCCTCTTCGACTTGTTGAGCTGTTGCCAGCCGCAACCTCACATGGTGATACACAAATACACACACGCATGAACACAAACCCACACACGCTCTAGCATGAAAAGACGTCAGCTGGAGTAAAAATAGAATTCACAAACGGAGGGAAGGGGATTTCATATTTACACGAGGTGATGTCATGTTTGGTATAAATCCATAACAGACAAATTGGAGGGCATCGGTATCAGGCTTCTCAGCCTTGGCCTACTTCGAGGTGCTTCTAAAAGAGCTCGCAGAGTTCACGGAAATGTTGTTTGTGCGTATTGTTTTCCGCGGCGAAGGCATGCACAGAATGACGCTGCTGCCGTTGCCAAGCGACGCGGGGATGTGGGCGGAAGGATTTCCTGTCCTCAGGAAGCTTTGTTTATGAGAGTTTGTGTGCGTGCATGCCTGTGAAAACTTGCATTTCTGAATTATGCCTGTCAAAAGAGGTGAAAAAATTATTGATTCAAATTAACTCATTCCCTGCCAGCCCAGTTAAAAAAAGAATTGGGACTTTTAGCTTTCAATGGCAGCCAATGAGTTGTCATATTTGCCGCCAGTCCAGTAAAATTGAATCTTTGCTATCTATAGCTGTCACCGGTAGTTACTGAGTGAATCAATCACTATTTTTTTTTTTTTTTTTTAATAAGGATGGCTGATTAATAATACCAAGAATTGTGCCAAATACGTGCCCTTATTTCAAGGTATTGCTACTCGCATTGGCAGCTGTAGAATCAAAACAAATGTGCTTTTACTTTGAAGAAAAATTACTAAAGCATATTTGCCTTCTTTTTTCCGCTATTACACCCCCATTTTGAAAAAATTGACAGGAGTTAATCGACAAGTAATCGATCAAGAAATTAATCGAGGTCATATTTGTTAGGGATGGATGTGTATCGGGTCGATACATGGCTTTATTTCAGCTGATACTTGTATCATCTTTTTAGAACAAGTTCTATGATCATAATCTAAAATTACAATAAAAGAAAATTGAGCATTTTAAATCAGGAGAAAAGTGAAAAATAGCCATTAATTTCGTGACAAAATGCAATGATGAAATGGAGAGGACTTTCTTTAAAATGAGCTGTCAGTGTTTTTTGTAAGAGTATTGATGGTATCGGCTCTTGGTATCTGTGACTATTTAAATTGAGTCCTTGGGCCGGTGACAGTCTGAAAAAAAGTGGTATAAACATCCTTAAATTTTATTATCGGATACACACATTTGCTTACTTGTGGCAAAACAAAAAAAACACAGATAAGATGCACTCGATTATAAACCACAAGGCTCAAAACATAAGGAAAAAAAAATCACGGTTTATAGTCCGAAAAATACAGTAATTGTGATTGTGCATGGTTATTTATCTCTGTGTGCCCTGTGATTGGTTGGCAAACAGTTCTGGGCGTCCCCCCCGTCTACTGCCGGAAGACGGCCGCATCTATAGCATCTATAGAAAATGGATGGATGGATTGATGGATATATAAAATAAACTCACAAATACACAACATCTAGTAGACAAAAAAGGCTGTGAAAAAAAGCCTTTTCTAGTCTGCGGAGTTGGGATATGTGTTGCATAACTCCTCTAGCCGGGTCGGATGTGAACTCCTCCTCTTCAACCCCAAACGTTCCCACTGTGACACAGCCAGCGCGCTCACGCCAGCCAGCCTCTAATGATGTCATCAGCATGCCTGGTTTTTATGTCTCCTCTCACACATGAGATTGCAATTATGTGTTCTTGCCCTGCAAGCAATCACACAGCACACACACACTTCTATATCTCCACACATGGCTTTTCTGTCCTGCAGGCGTTGGACCCCGAGATTACGTAATTGACATTGAGTGAATGGGATGACGTCAGTACGGCGCGCTCATACTCGCCGTGTCTTTCTGGCTAGCTACAGTGATGTCACAAATGAATGCAGCCATACACTGAGTCGCTCTGTGTGAGTGTGTGTGTGTGTGTCGCTTGGAATAATCACGTATGAGGACAAAAATGACCTCAGGACCCTTCTGACTTGTTTAATCTGTTTTAGGGCCTGATCAATTCGTCGGCCGGCCGATTAAGTCGGCCCTCAAATTTTGGCCAAAAATAATCGGTCGATAATCGGCCGATGTTTAAGGAATGTTATAACTTTCTGCTAGGGCTGCAAAATTATGGCCAAAATAATAATCAAGATTATTGAAATTATTCATCATGTTCGGTGAAACAAGCAGTATGTAAACAAGGCTTGATACTTACAATTAATGATAATAACAAACTAAGATAAATGAATCAAGTAAATAATTAATGGCAAAACCTTGGCACACTGGGCAACACAACTAACTTACTTGTGGAGTGCAAACCAATGAAAAAAAATAAGCCTACTTAGAACCAGGCACATTTTTTACTCTTGAGTAAATTTTAATCAATTAGCAGTCAAAAAGTCATTTTTGGTCCTTTCAAATCAAATTTATTCTAATTTTTTCCCAATTTTTCAAAATGGGTCTCAATTGACAGCCAGCACTGTAAATATTAGGAATCAGGTGAGAAACTCAACGTCATTTCACACTGGTAAATAATATATTAGGGTTAGGAAATAAGAGGCTTTTGTCACGCAAACATTGCCCCCTGGTGGTGTTTGACTTCTGTAATCAAAAAAGGTGCTTAACTTTTTCAATGTTAGTATCACCGTGGATCAGCTTAATTAATGTCGTGAACGAATGTCGTGATCACGATTAAAACTCGATTAATCGTGCAGCCCTACTGAAAAACAAAAAGCAGGTATTGTTTTTCAACAATATACTGGTAAAATATAAAATGAAAACATAATTGAAATCCTTTGAAATACTTTGAGGGAAATACATTTTACTGTATTATTTTTTTAAAACACAAATCAACCAATTAATTGGAAATCTGCATTCTTTTTTTTCTTTAACAGCCGGGTCGTAATCTGTGTTTTCCTCTCCTGTTACGACCCCATTGAAGTGGTTCTTCCTATTTGGTCCAAAGTTCTCAGCAATGTTGCCTGATGCCCTTGTTACACAGACGCACACACGCACTCACACACACACGCACACACACGCAGGTTACAGACTCATTCAGCCCCTTTGAGTGCTCTTGTTTGAAATTGATACCCCTGTTGTCTCTCAGCTGGTAACTCCATCCTCTTATTGCCCTTCATCGGTGGCCGTTTGACCTTTGGTTGATTCTCATTCTGTGAAAGCCAACAATGTGAACGGAGATGGAGAAGATGCGCTATTGACTTCACAGATATGGTGCCGTCCGGTTCTTATTTTAGCAAAGCGACACACCACGTCACAGAGAAAGGAAAGAGAAGGGGATATGTTGCTTAGCCTTTTATGGACATCTACCAAAATAACTTTGAGCTCACGGTCGGAGATCTGTTGTAGAAAAGAATTGTGGATCTGTTTGTGTCGTGACTTTAATAGATCGGTTTGGTCTTTGGGCATTAATGTCCAAGCGCTGCACATAACCCATCAAGTGGATGAGTTAAATGGGGGAATTGAACAGATGCCTTCACACACACATACGCACACACGACAGCCTCGTTTTGTCTTTCCGTGGTCTTCTGCCACTTTCTTGCTAGAACCTCAAACCGCAAACCCAAAGCAAATAATTCCAGTTTATGAAGGGAGAACTTGCATTAAAAAGCTCACACAAACACTCTCTTGAGCTGCAGATCTGCACACATTTTTTTTTTTTTTTAACATATTATAAGCATCAAATGAAGGAATAAAACGCTAACCCTACTTCCATTAGGGCCAAACCACAAATATATTCTACAAACCACAGAATGATGCATACTTAACACACTTTTTTTCTGGCTGCTCAGTACATAATTAGACCAAAACAAAAAAGATATTTTCTATAAATTTTCATGGAAGTGTGAAACTGCCAAATTGGGGTACACATTTTTGACTGGCAAACCCATTTTACCAAACTTGCACATATGTTTAAACGTACCGTATTTTCCGCACTATAAGGCGCACCGGTATAGAAGCCACAGCTGCAAAAATTGAGCAAAAAAAACTATTTTTGTCACCGTTATACTGGACTATAAGCTGCAGGTCATAACATTAGATATTTACGCAAAAAGATGGTACTTTTTAAATACAAATATTTATTAATTTTGTAAAACCTTTTTTTTAAAGTGTCTGCTTAGCACCAACATATTCATAAAAATGGATGGATAGTTTCAACAATAAAACAAAACATTAATTAACAATGCACATAATTCATGTATAAATTCATTCAAATATACATATATATAAATTCATTCATATATACAATTAACAATCATATATATCAAATTTAGATGTCACAAACGTTTGTGCAAGATCTTAATCAATTTATACATGATTTTTATATTTTTATTCCTATATTTTGAGCTCAGCCAGCCTATTCACATCTTTTCAATTCAATTTCATTGTTGTTCCATAAATCGACACTTTGAGCAGATACACACATTTACTTTACCAGTGGATTGCCCCCTGGTGGTTAGTTTAAAAAAAAAAAAAACGGCAGATAAATTGGACTAGATTATGTGCCGCAGGGCTCAAATCATGAGAAAAAAGTTGTGGTTTATTGTCTGAAAAATACGGTACTTATAAATGCTTACGTTCAAACACACGCTCAAGTAAACTCAAATGTATCTGCAAATACGAGTAGATTTAAACTAATTTACATGCATGTTTCTTTGACCAACCTTGCTAATCACTTTAGGCATACTTGTAAAAAAACGTCTTTTCTCCTTATTGGCAGTTTCATGCTTCCATACATTTCAAAATTGTCACATGTTTAGCTTCAATATGACATGAAAAATGCAGTGAGTAACCTTTCCTCATCATGTTCATTCCAGAATTCTCTTATCACTTGCTCTTAAATCCGAACAAATTTGAGGTTCAGAAACTGATTGACGGTAGACGCAATCCTAAAGGATGAACCAAATGATGTCTGTTTGTTATGCAAATTCATACACACAACCAAAGTTAATATATACACACGCGTTCTAACCAACCCCCCCCCTCACCAACGCCACCACCACCGGGAGTTTTACAGCCTTAGTCAGCGTCTGTGTGTCCGTGCGTGGGCCTGTTCCCTGGCAATGTAAGGGGGAAAAAATACCTTCCCGTATGATGTAAGCACCCAAGTGTGTGCATAATTGCAAGCTTGTGTAAGCGTGTGATGGTCATTCTTGCAGATAGGATTTACAATGCTTTCTGTTTCAGCTTTTTTTTTTTTTGGGGGGGGGGGGGGGGGGGGGGATCCTTAGGACAGTGGCACTTTGTTTTTGAAGATGCTCATCACTTTGTTCCTCTTTCGGAAAGATCGTAACCCCCCCAAATGTAAGACACACTTTTTTGTCCTCAAAAAATGAAGGCAGAATTTGTGGGTGCAACCAGTGATTCTCAAATACTTGAGAGTATTTACTGGAGGTAAATAAAACGACAAACATGCAATAATCTTTTAAAAATGATTATTTTTCAAATGTGTTACGCTTCAAAATCGTCATTGTAGTTACATAGAGATGTTGATAAGCTTTTAAAGGGCATTTTAAAATGGAACAAAGAAATGCAAATTTCTGCACTGTTAATAAAGACAAAGTGTGCTTTAATGCCTATTTAAATTTTAAAACAACATGTTTTAGATTTAGATTGTAATGCAAATAGGAAAAAAAGCCAATATAATTTTGATTCACCAGTAGGAAAAATTTGCTCGTCAGTTGTAATTTACATGAAGTAGCAATACAGTACACTAAAAATAACAAGCATAGATTCGGCCAACAAATACACAGAATGAGTAAATTTAATCCCCGCAAATAATATTTAACAGTTAAGATCCTCTTCATGCCGCACAGCCACACAAATCTAAAAGTGGTTATTTACCGATTTGCATATCGTGCTGGGGCTAATCGTTCAGAAGCAAGTTATCAGCTTAATTGTGCAATCTGCTAAATTACTGACACTGTACTACTCATGCTTCATTTTATTACTGTATCTCATTTTGATAGAGTCTTATCACTTGTAGTAATATTAATTGGGCATTGCTTTACATTGGAAAATGTTGTGTTTTTCATTTTAGGTGTTGTAAAGAGAATCAAATGTAAATAAACGTTGACTATTGAATGTGTTTTTTTTTCGTGATTTTTGTGACATTTACATAGTAAGCAGGAACTGCCTTCAACCTTTTTTTTTTTTTTTAACTGTACTATGTAAAACACCTCGCACAAATGTAATTTGATGTTTCATAGATACATGTTGACCATAAAGATGATTAGATTCAATGGTTGGACAAGTCTATTTATTTGTATACTCGCCCCACCGGTAATTAACTGTAATGAAATGATGCTGTTTTACAGGTACTGATTTATTGTTATTCATTCCTTTCCACACCACTTGGTCAATTTTCTCCCATTTCCTTCCCGTTCGCTTCTAATTCTGTTGCTCACGTGCATCCTTCTTGTGTGGCTTTCTGGAATTAATTCCTTGCTTGCTCTTTGATATCATGCGTTTCCTCCCTTGGGGACAGTACCTGATTATTTTAACAGGTCTGTGGCACCTCAAGAAACCTATCCCAATTAGAAAACTACTCACCGATTTACAAGTTACCTTTTTTTTTTAATTCTTCAAAGAATTCGTACACGCTAATTTCATTCTCGCTCTTGCCGCTAGCTTAGTTCTGAGTCAGCCCAATTTAACAATATTAGGTATTGTTGCGCGTCTGCAATGATTGCCGGTGAGCATCAGGTATTGTTTCCGGAAAGAATATTACAAATAAAGACTGAGACAAGCCTAAATGCTAGAACTGTAAAATAGTAAACTCAGACCAGCCAAGGCCGACTTTTTTTGCTTGCGAGGGACAGCTGAGCTCACACTTCCGTGTTTGCCCCAGTACATTATACACTGCAGTCCTGGCTGTTCCAGACAGGAAATAAACATACTGATAACAAACAACTTAATGTATGATTTATTTCGCATTTTACCATGGTAATCACAGTCGAAAATACAGATATTTAAATTACGTTAATCCAGTACGAAGTGCTTCTGCCATTTTACAGCTGTCACATCTCAGACCTATTATTTTGTTTGTTTCTTTTCATGTTTGATTTATGAAAATATTTAGAAAATATTAGACATGTGTCCGATTAACACTTTTCCGCTTTTACATTACAAAGTTGTTTAAAAGCTGTACCAAAATGATCTTCTAAATATATGGTGATTAAATGTGTAAAAGTGAGTCATCTCTAGATTAGCCTCAAACTAAGGAGCAACAATGGCACACTGATTTTTTTTTTTTTTTCCACAAGCTAAAAATGTTGCAAGATTTATTGTGGTCTAAAATTCAAATTCAGTACTTGCAGTATCTCAAACACATTGAGGGCATTTGTAAAGAAAGTTGCAGCCATTTTCAATTAATCGATTCATGTTTTTGGTAATCCATTGTTGATCTTTTCCAAATGCTAATAATTGTAGCCTCTCGACTGTAAGTTTTAGCAGATTTCTTTAAGCAGACTTTTTTTCATATTGTTGAATCGAAATGAAACATTTACAAACATTAGGAAAACAATGATCAACATTTTTGCTTATGTTATGAAAATCATATTCATTCAACTTATTCGTAATTTCTGGATTTCGATACGGTTCGGGGCACTTAAGGTTGATCGCAGTGAAGATTCTAATTCTGGCGTGCCCGTCGCTTAGCAACACTTTCATAATACCCGCGTGACCTTCTGACCTCAGGCCAATGTGGCGTTACTGTCCCGGTTTCACACACCCATGTGCGCTTATGCTCAACGGGATGATCGAGAGACTCCTGCGTCGAAACCGAGCAGCTGCGATTTCATGGTGGCTCTGTGTGTTTGTGTTCATGGGAAGGGTCGTTGCTGTTCGTCTATGCGTAAAGCCACAATGAGTGAGACGCCGAATCAGTCTCTTGTTTTCAATCATCTTATTCGTCTCTTTCTGGACTGCAAACCAAACACGCCATGCATGGGCTTTCTTTTGCGCAAGAGCCTTTTGTACGTTCCCACAACCCATTACTGCAAGAGGAATGTCCTTGGCCTGTCCGACCAGCACGCTCCCACTGAGCCCTCCGCCAAACACCTGGGGCGGGCTCTCACGTGACGTTCAGCCCAGTGACGAATCCGGCGGATAATGACATCAGTTAATGGAGAGTCTTTAGGACCGGCCCCTCGAGGTGATTCGTCGCAGAGAGTGCTCTTGCTGTTATGATGATTAAGTGGTATATGAAGGGCTATCAGAGGAGAGCCCCTTAATGAAAGTGGAGCTCAGAGAGCGCAGGCAGTGGCCGAGCTGTGGAGAGCGACAGAATAGGAACAGAGAAGAAAGAGGGGAACTGAGAAGACTTTAAGGTGGGAGACAAAGCGGGTGGGAAGAAGAAAGAAGAGTGCGAGCACCGGGCTGAATATTCAGCAGCTCTGTCCAGACTTGCTGAGTCTGACTGTTCATGCTCTGAATGTTGCACGGGGCAGGCGGCGAGCGCAGGAAACCACAGTAAAAGAGCAAAGGAGAAGAGGAACATGTGTCTGTGAATTCAAACAAATATGGAAGCTCTACAGTAGTTGCCCCTATTGCGTTTTCACGCAAGAAGGCAATGCGGTGACTGTGAAAACGATTTATACGGTGGTATCGATTGCCGTTTCTCCTTCTTTTTTTAACCGTATCTACATTCAGACGTCATTTTTGTTTTGTGTTTTATGACCTTAATGACCATCGTGAAAAGAATCTGAATCCACCTGGAAAGAGCGTTTTGACATGGAGAGGACTCACAATATGTTCTGACTTAAAACAGGGTCGGTAGCGGTAATGACAGATATATTCGTCAACATCAGTGAGTTAATCGTGGATTTATGGGGAAAGAACCGGATGACCCCTCGGGTTCAAAGCTTTTTACTGTGTCACAAAGGTTCCAGGATGGTGTCACAAATTGGGATTAGAATTTATAAGAATTTAGCAATTGTTGTCATGACCGCACTAAACCGAGACAAAGACATTATGGAGACTGATAGTATTGAGACTGAGACTTTTGAAGGTCGGTACCAAGACATTTGGAGGTCAAGGCCACGGCAAGTAAGTATAGATATAAAAATCTCATCCCAAAATGTTTGGAACAAAAACAAATTCTATTATGTTGTTTTTGACAATGAAAGAAGTGTAAAATCTAAGCAAATATCATTGGAATGCCACCTGCATTCTGCATTTTCCATCAATCATTGTAGTATGGTCTTGGTCTCAACTGGTCTTGATCAAAAATCCCGCGCCTGCCCTTTCCAAGACTTATTAAAGATGCCTTTGAGGTGAGACCGTGACGCTTAAAAAGTGGTCTTGAGACCGGCATCAAGACTGAGCTAAAACCCTGATTATTGCTCCAATTCCTTATTAATTCTCTTATCAATTCTTTTTGCTCAAGTGAATTACACAATACAAGTCATTTATAATATAATTGATGTCATTTACTGATCTGAAATTACAAAAGATGTTTTCCAATAATCTCCAGAGGTAAACCTGCCCCAGGTTTTAACCTACATAACTATCGTGCCCCGGAAGAACAGTCCAGACCGCCTTTCACCCTGATCGTTCGACGGAGCTCCATGTCACTTTGTAACCCAAAGGATATGGAAAACTGATGGATGTTTGTTAAAATTGTTTTTTTTCCTCAGGCGAGGACATTGACTGCAACACCCAAATGTGTGCAGGGCAACAAACTGAAAGGACTGAATTCAAATGCCTCTTAGACGTTGAGAGAGCAATAGGGTGCAGATTCACAGAACTCCATTAGCATAACCCGCTGCAATGCTATAAACTAGAATGGCATTTAGTAGATCGCAGCCTTCCAAGGGTGAACTAACCTGATTTGGATCTGAATTTTCAGATTCCTGCAAGGATTACAGAGAAGGTTTCCCAGTTTCACAAAGGTTTAGTTTCCAGGTTTCTGTACATGTGCTATACACCGGACAGGAAACGAGTTAATGATTGGAGATTATTGTAAAAGCCTCTCATTTCTAAAACCTACAGACAAATTAGTGTAGGTTTAAGCCGACTTGTTTGTTTTCCATCTTTGGGAAGAAGCCGCGGCACCCACGGGGATCTCAACATAGGCACTGTACCACTGTGTCTGTATTGAGGGTAAACATTCGAGTGGGAGTGTGTGTTCTAACAGATGGACCTTTCTCAGTTTATCCAACAAACACTACTGTCACTGCCATACACTTGGCACCGGGCAGATGGATATGTCGGACTTTGCTTCTGAGTGCCGGCACGTCGGGCAAAAACAAGCGATAAGAGGGTAGGGGAAGCGCATGAGTTCAAAAAGAGTGACTTCTGTGGGTCATGCCAAAAAAGGGTGGCTTCCTTTCAGCTCAAACTTCAAAATTATTCCCCATCCATGCTTCCACTTGCAAAAAGGATGCTTCACCGTACATTTATTCGGCGCAGAGGGGATAGCAGCCCCCGCTCACCCTCTGACGCATCACCCTTGGCTAAAGGAATGTAGAAGAAAAAGCAGCTCAAGATAGAAGATCAGAGGCTTTAATATGAACCACATTGTGTGTTGTTCTCCTGTTCCACATCTCCTGTGTTCTCCGCATCAGGAGCCTTTGATGAATATCTACAAAGAGATTCAAGACTTATAAAGGGTGCCAATTTATCCAGGTATGTTATCTAAAGCCCGGTAATTTGGGAATTCAATTCACTCACATGGGAAGCCAGGAGAGCTCGTGGTATTTATCAGGTCTAGTACCGACTGAGTGGTTTTAGGAGCCATCTAATCAATGGCTGACCTCATAGTCTCGGTTTATCACATCTCAGCCGTGTTCCCTTTCTTCATGATCCATTCCTTACCATAGAGCCCATTTAAGCTGGGGGCATACTGAAAGAAAGGAGATGATGATTCTCGGTAGGGGTGTGCATCTGGCACAAGTCTGGCGTTAGAGCGAGCCGCTAACGTGGTGCATTCTAATGCGGTCGGACATTTCGAACTCAGATAGAAACCCTCGATCAATGCTTTAAACGGTCATAACTGCAAATATCTAAACGATGTGGGGGTTCTAGCAATCTATTAAAGTGATAAATATCAAGAAGATGGTTACGATATCTAGTATGATCCACTTATGTTTACAATATCTAATCAAATAACGAGACTTTGTCTTCCTTTCTTGTGGTTGGTATATCATTCAATTAATATAAAAGGTGAACATGTTTTTAATTTTAATAGAATTTACTACACAAAACTGGAGCAGTTTTCTATTTGTCTCATTTAAACAGATGTTTAACCCTCAATCGTCTAAACAGGCGAAAATGGCCACACGTTTTTGTATTTTTAAGTCCTAAACCCGCAAGAATTTTCTGGCCTTTAGAGAAAATTAGGTGCATGTTGGGAAAAGGGCAGTTTTGCCTGTTTAGACTATTGTCCAAAAGCAGCCATTGTGCAAAGTAAAGAGTTAAACACTAAAAAAGAACAATAATCAGAGCCATGTTATTTAGTGTTATTTTATTTTTTTTCCACTGTCTTTTTCTAAGTTAATAAACAGATAAAGTATATAAATTAATTTGCTGGTTTTACCTGCCACTAATGCAGACAGTTCTTGTGACAGTAAACTATTTTGCCAATATTATATCTTTACGTCATATGAAATTAGGGTTTGCAACAACTTTACATCAGAAAATATAACACCATGCTGTACGTTTTTAAGAACGTATGTGACCAAATCCTGTGCAGTGCGAGCAACGATAAAAGTTGGTAACACCAATGCTGCCAGTGTAAAAGTTGATTTAGATCCCCGATATTATTATCTTGCTCAGTATGGAAGAATACACGCACATGCTAATTTGCTAATAGCTTTTCGTACATCGGGTATCCCCTCCTCATTCTATCATCAAATATGCATGTCAATATATTTCACACGTAAATGATTACATTCTTCCAGGCTATTTTCGTTCGCCTTGAGTGGCCGAAGCGAATTTTTTTTCATGAGGCCCCAAATCTCAGACTGAACGTACGTGAAAGAGCCGTAGCCGTTGCCAGGCCATGTCTTAGCCCTGAGTTACATATCTAATCACGGCGCCATCAACCCTCATCACTAATTCTGTTGGCAGGACCTGTCAGGCAGCATACGCTGAAAGACGGGGTGACTTTGAAATGTTGCTAATGACCCTAGGATATAACTACCCTCTCTCCTTTACACCCACTCACTATTTAGCTCTTTCTTGTCCTTCCGTATCATTTGCTCTTGCAATCATGTCCTTTCTCCATCATCCCCACTCTTCTTCTGTATCTTTTGATGAGAAGATTCCAGAACAAGGGCGGGGTTAAGGATAGACAACCTTCCTCTCTGGATAGAACCTAAATGGGAAATTGAAAATAGCTGTTTATTTCAGATCGCTGATAAACTTTTTATGCGCTGCAAATTAAGAGGGGAACACAGAAGATTGATTAAGGCTAAGCTGGACGCATCAAACGAAAACACATCAGATCAAAACTCGACCGATGTCACATAGCCCAGACTGCTTATTAACCACTCCGATATGCAACGTTTCAACTTCAAACCAGCGGGCTCAGTGCCAAACCTTTTAAAATCTTGACCAAACAAAAGAAAGACAGCTCCTTATTGAGGCTGCCACAAGCACCTTCATTAACCGTGTAAACTTACCGAGAGAGCTCTCAGCTTTAAATAATTTTACAGCAAATTCCTTAAGAGGCAGACAAGTACATAAAAGCACTTTTTCCTCATTCGACACTGATCTTACGGGTAGATAATAAAAACACGTTCCGAGACTCTGAACCGTAATTTACCTTCTTTGTTTTTCTAGATTTGTTAGAACAAAGTCTGTTAAAGTTGGACTTAACGTCGGTGATACCGACACAAACACAAACTTATATTCAGCAACGCTGTTCAGTGAATAAACTTGATCAAATAAGAAATGTATTATTTGTTTCATCCACACAAACCCTTTACTTTGGACATTTTAGGAAACCCAAACCGCCTCTTCAACATGGTTCAAATCCATTAAGATTATCATTAGAATTCTCATCTGCTGTGCCAGAGATGCTTCACAGAAAAAAAAGGACCTCAAACCTCCTCTTAACACCACTTTAGTTTACCCAAGTCGTTATGATTAATCATCTTGGCATGATTGATATCAGCACCAAATTATAAGGGCAGTCTTAAGAGTTCTTAAGATATTACTGCTTGGTAGAAAGTGGTCCAACTGTATTAAAAAAATGTTGCGATTGGGGTCTTAGGACAGCGGTTCTCAAATGGGGGTACGAGGAGGCACTTTTGGGGTATTGTGGGATTTCAAGAGTTTCTGCAAGTATAAGAAAATGTAACTGAATGCTTTTTAACGCAGTGACGGGAACGAAACAGTTTTCTTTTCAAATAAGCAGCAAATCAATTTGAAAATGAAGTAACTTAATGCGGAGTTGTGATTTCTTTGCAAGGTGTTGCATGTCGTTTTATATGAGTGCACATTGTCATTAGTAATGCGGAAGAGACTAAAATGAAACAGGTGAATTTGCGTGAGCTAGCTTTTTGTGTTGCTGAATAAAAAAAAGGCTACGCCTCGAGATCCCATGTCAAATATTGCTCCAAATGGATGGCACAGCACTCTGTTCCAAGTCTTTTTTTGCTTTATTTTTGTCTAAAAAAATGCTTTGTGGAGCTTAGGGGGTACTTAGCTGAAAACGTACTTTACAGCGCTGAAAAAAAAAGGTTAGAACCAATGCCTTCGGGCACTCAAATATTTTTTTTTAGTTACCGTTGACCATTGGCACCGTGGCAAATTGTGCGCAGGAGGTCATAAGCAAAGTTGCATGCGCAGAAGTCGTCAAAGTCGGGGCAGATTATGGAGGACTGTCAAGGCCGGCGACTGCTATCTCACTCTTGTCGTTTCCCATGACCTCTCCCATCTCACATTCTTCCCATCAGCCAGATTTATTGTCTCGGATACAATGCGCAAAAAAATGATGATTCCAATCTACGGTTTCTGTGAATTTGCAAAAAGGCTAAAAAAAAATATCAAAGCAAGGCTAATTCGGCCATAGAGGGCAGGCTTATAGGAGTGGACGGTCTCTTCCAGTTGTTGCCATGATTTTTTTTTTTTTTTTTTTGATCTGTGACAAACTGTCGGCCAGTGGCTGAGAGCCTGTGCTGCTGTTTGTTAAAGATAAGTCAAGAAGCCGGAGGGGAAAAGAAAAGAGGGGCACAGACAGACGTAGTCCTGCTTATTCATTTGAAAATAGTGATTTTTATTTATTTATTTTGGGGTGGCAGGCAGCAGTAGGCCTTCAAAATCCAAAAAAAAAGCGTACTGTATTTTCCGCACTATAAGGCGCACCTAAAAGCCTTAATTTTTTTTTTTTTTTTAAAAAAAGCTGATGGTGCGCCTTATAATCAGGTGCGCCTTATATATGGGTCGCTATTGAGATTGGGCTGATAAAGTAAGCTTTACCTGTTTCTTTTGTGTGTTTACAGTTGAACAAGGTTGGTCATATTGACGTTGAGTTATTATGCTATTGAGAGTTTAGAGTTATTATTTGAGTTATTTTTGTTATTACTTTGAGTATTACTATATTGTAATTGAAAAAGTTTGAAAATATGTCATTAATTGAGGTTGCGCCTTATATATGAAAAAAGTTTGAAAATATGTCATTGATTGAGGGTGCGCCTTATAATCCGGTGCGCCTTATATATGGAAAAAAGTTTGAAAATGTCATTAATTGAGGGTGCGCCTTATAATCTGGTGCACTTTATATATGGAAAATGTTTTAAAATGTGCCATTAATTGGGGGTGCGTCTTATAATCCGGTGCGCCTTGTATATGGAAAAAGTTTTAAAATATGCCACTAATTGAGTGTGCGCCTTATAGTGCGGAAAATACGGTACTTCCTCACAGTTTTGTTTCAACGTCGTCCTCAGTGTGGGACAACTGACGGTTCTTTTTTTTTTTCTACAGTCCAGCAAGTGTTTCTCCTGGCACTTTTTTTGACCCGGACCCTTCCTTGACTGCTATCAAAGCTCGCTTGGCTGTGACTGTGCACTTTGATATCCTATAGTGTTTCGAGCGCTCTTCCTTAGTGTCTGGCTCCGTCTTCCCTTCAGTATTGTAAAAGAGCAGAGACTGCCTACAGGGAACTGCTCACTGTCAGGCAGAAAATGCCTTTGAGAGGGAGTGAGGGACGGGCTGAACACAAGATGGGAGGGATTTCAGGAGGTATCCCCGATAGCAGGTGCGTGTTTTCATTGTCAAGACGGAATCGCCATTTATTATGTTGTCAAATTTCCATTCATTGTTGCCTAATCTTGCAGAGCAAGAGGATTTCATGAAATCACGCAAACGTCATTCTTTTCTTTTCAACGCTTCGAGCTGAAATCCAAAATTGGCCTAAGCGATCAGTAACTGAATGGGTGATAGAGGCGGCAACTGTGGATGTCGTTCGCGGGGCAATGACGGCAATAATAGCTTGTGACTGCAAGAGGTTCATCAGAACATACTGCGTATAAATAAATGTAACAAAAGTAGGCTTATGTCGCAGAGATTAGTTTTGAGTTATTGACGAAAACACAAATTTTGAGTCCATTTTGGGATTTCTACAAAAACAACCGCCTTAAGGTCTCGACTTTCGTTTCTCAGTTATCAAAGTGTATGAAAAAATGAATAAGTAGATGATGCGCGGTTGAAAGATGAATGTGCAAAAATTTTAAACACATTTTTCTCAAAACTAGGGATTATAACTTTGCAACATTCAAAATTGCTGCAACATCATCAGCGTTTGAGTTTCATATATATATATATATATATATATATATATATATATATATATATATATATATATATATATATATATATATATATATATATTTACATGTAAATATTTACATGTAAATATATATATATATATATATATATATATATATATATACTGTATATAGTATAGATACTGTATATAGTATAGATATACAGTATAGATATATAGATATAGATATATACATACATTGATATAGATATATAAATAATATAAACGGCTAAATATCCCACTCCGATTTCGCTTTTGTAATTCACAAGCTCTCTAATGATTCCTGTAGGCACTTTCCCAGATTGGTAAACCTTGTGAAGAAAAACATCTGGCATGCCAAGTTCTGTGCAGTCTTGACTTGCCTTTCCTCTGCACACCTTATTTATTTCTTTTTTTATGAGCTACCTGCTTCTACTAGTTAGTAGTTAATAGCCAGACTGATACCACTGCCACATCACGGGATTGTGTTTAGCTTAGTCTCTTGGTAAATTCCACAGAGATATTTCAACGGAGAATATCCGCAATAAAAGAACATGAATATTGGCAATTATTTTCCTTTAACAGTTGGATTTTGCTGGAAATATTTTAAATGATCAAAATATATCACCGTTGCTCCTACATGTGCAGCCGGTACTACGATTCGTAAAAAACGTAGCGGTGGAGAAAAGACGTTAGCGGCCGCGTGAGCACGGCGGTGTTTATAACCGGGACGTGCTGTGTAATTGCCACTGTCAAGCGCCGGGCTGGCCTGGGCTTTTTTAAGCTCGACTCAAGTACTGCGTCCTTCACACAAACACAAACCCGGCGCGGTCACAGTCGTCACCTTCAAGTGTCCACATTCAAAAAGCGCAGTTTGCGTGCGTCTGATCGGTCTCCATCCTAAGGCGGCGAGGGCGAGCGTGACTTGACGACTGCTGGATGCCGATGAATCACAGCGAGCTTACTTTGTTCGCCTGACGCAAATGTCTGTTTGCTTTGTTGGTTAGCCTACTTTGGAACGCAGGCTCTGCGTGTCTGCGTGTGTCGGCGTGCGCCGTCTTGAATTATTCACCGGCAGTATTTGATTTGGTTCCATTGTACATCACATATGTCGTGTCAGAGATATTTGCCTCCAAGGTACACGAGGGAATGGTTTTTTTTTTGTTCGTGTTGTTGGCTTTCCCACAGCGTATTTAATGGTCGGATTGAGATGTTCAGAGCAAAAAATTCTCACTTGTGTCCTAGGACTCTATTACTGTGAACATACTGTATTTTATATCCTTATTAGCGGCTTACTTGTTTTGGCAGTGTATAAAGATGATTGATGTTATATTTGCTTAAAGATTTTCATTTTTTACTTGGCTAAAGCTGCTGTGCACAATTAGATTCATCATCTTTAATCTTTGTTCAGTATTGTGTCCATTTTTTGGACAAATGTTCCACATTCTACTCTCACTGTAACTTAGCTAAGGGATGGCACACTCCTATGTTGTCCTATGATGGCTGTCGCCATCTGGGTGAAATTTCAGCTCCCTACTGTCTTCTTTCATTGTTTTCCCTTTGATGTGAAAGGCCTTTGATGTCAAGATCAAAATATCGGACAAAATACTGCACAAGGGTTAAAGGTATTAATCATTAATCTAAAAAAAAGTTAAATAATACAGATTTATGCATTCTATCAGTTACTGCCTCAAAGCCGATTAGTTGCGAGTTTGCATCTGGGCTCAGGTCCCCTGAAGGGACGTTGGATACCTTATACAAATACTTTTTTGGGTCTTCAAAACTTTCTTGAAAAGGAAAAGATTTTTTTTACTCAATGTTAACCCAGTGGAATTTATAAGCCAATGCACCTGATTTATGGATGAATGTGCGAAAACCTAATCAATTTCCAAAGGTAGATCACTGAAACCACGGTTTATAATCCGGTGCTTCCCATTGCAGCCATATGCTAATATTTTGGCATCATTCAACGGGAAGATTCTCTTAAAAAATGCGGAAAGTTCTATGCAATAGGTCAACATCCTATTTAATCATTTTTTAACACGGTTGTGCAATTGATCAAAGCTGACCGGACTGCCCATTGGGTGACGAGACTGAAATAAGAAAACGCTGGAGAAACCTGAACACATTATGGCGGTGATGACCCTTAACACCGTCAACTCGCTACAATGAAAAAATGTAGCCCCCTGGTGAGCAACGATTTGAAGCTATATTATTTTATTGAGCCACAAACAACACGGGGCGATTGTCGAGAAAAAAAGCCTTAGCTGCAGTAGCTGTATTTCTTCGTCTATGGAGAATATAAAGACTGGAAACAAGTGAGAAGAAAATGGCCATCTTTGAAAGCTTTCTTGCAATGTCAACCCGTGCAGCTCTTTCAATTTGCCTTTTAACCGCAAATTATAAATGTACCTTATTTTTCAGATTACAAGGCCCACCAGTTTATAAGGCAGAGTCTCAATGAACATGCCAATTTAAATAAATAAATAAATAATCATTGCAATGGGTTTTAAGGCATATTTCTGAGTGGTACGACCGCTATTTTGTTTCCTGTACATTTCATCCATACATTGTAATCAAGGCATTTGCATCCCCTTTTATTATGATGAAAAGGTCCGCATTTTTACCAAATTATTGATGTATTAATGTATAAATTAAATGAATGTATATGTATATATTAGTGCATTTCTGTGCTGTAATCAACAACAACAAAAATGAACAGATTATTTAAATATAGCCTTTGTTGCAACTATACCTCATTTCGACATCCATATATAAGGACGATTATCAGGCTCACTCGTCATTTTTTAGAAGTATTGCACCAATAGAATTCATTTTTAATCGACATTTGGAATCGTAGTAAAAGTAGGTGCAGACTTGTACATGGCTTTATGCATCGCTGATATTTTTTATATCATTACCATGTACGTTTGCTTTCATTAAGCAGTCTTATTTATTTGTGTCCGCCGTTGTGTCCATTTTGTCCCAGCAAGACAGCAAAGTTAATTGCATCCTATGCAAATGAGACATCGTTGGAAAGGCCAAAATGTCCTCTACTGAGGACACTAGGACTGTGAAGGGTAGCTTGAATGATATAGTCCAAAAACCAATGTCAACGGCGGACACAAACGTTCTCAGGAGGATATACATTTGCACTCTGATGTATTTCCGTCTTGTGCATACCAGAACCACCTTTAAAAAGTCAAACCAACAAAAATAACGCATGTATTTCCTGTCTCTGCGGTGGTTGCCATGCGGCTGAGTGCAGTGGCTGGGACAGAGGGGTCAGCGGCGATCCCTTGGGACACCCTGACCACCTGACCCCCATTCCATAATTCTTTGCTCCCGTAGATGACATGGAGGAAGACATTACAGGATGTGATTGGTCTTGCTCAGCTTGCTTAAAGCCCAGTGGGTCCAGGAAACGCATTGACGGGGTGATGGTCCATAGGTTGAAAATGGACACCATAACTAGGCTTCTTTCCTTGTTGACATATGTAGCCGAGGTTATTATATCCTACATTGAATTTTTTTTTTCCCCATTTTCCGCCTTTGATCATCGGTCTCCTTTTCCCCGTTCCAGCCAACCCGACTATGCGCCGGAGTGATAAAGGTCGTCTTTTGTCATCAAAAAGTGCAGATTAGTTTTGCCTCGGCGCATCCGACTGTCGGTTTTATCACTGAGACCAGATTCAGCCACGAGGTTCAGTCGGTCCCTCTGCAAGGTAATAACTCCGACCAGTCCTCTCAACTATCTCCTAGGCTAGCATTACTATGTCATTGTAGAGTGGGGGGTTATTTTAGCACCGTCTTTATTTGACTGCGTCGCCAAGACTGGCAGGAAAGCCAAAAGCGGGAGGATGTGACATGCAACAAATGTCATAAGCGGGGATCAAACTGACAAAGTTGTAATAGTCGTTTCAGTCCACTAAGGGCCCAGAGCAGAGCTAAAATGCAGCGCTGACAGCATGTCATAAGCCTATATTGGTTTTATTTTAATATTCCTCCACTGGTGTGGTTTTTGGGGGTGTCTGTAACTTGATAACCGGGGGAATTCACTGGATGTCGGTTGTGTGAATATAGCAGCCGTCAGGGAGCAGACTCAAGCTGGTGATGTGAAGGATATTATTGAAATGTTTCTTCTGGATCTGGCATACAAAACATTGAAAAGTCAGTAGCGGGAGCCAACGGGGAATGAAGATCTTGCGAGGATTACGTAAACGTGACATGTGATTCGGGCTGGGATCGGTGAGAGTGTGAATGCGTTGTAAGATGATTACGCTGGCAATTAGTCTATGGGAATTTGTATTGGGATTCAGATTTGTTTTTTCTTTTCACCTTTTTGAATTTTGCACACTGGCAGCCTTCATAGGGATGGTCAATAGATGTCCCTTGAATGCATCATATTCTTAAAAAAAATGTTTTGGTTTACTTCCGTAAAAGCATGACCTTAATTGGAATTCAACAAACTATCAAAATAAGTAAATAAGTCAGTATTTATATATAAATAGAATGCCCATATTTTTTAGACATTTAAAGGTATTCACGATTAATGCATTGACAGATTTTTATTCTTTCTGAATTTGAAAAGTCTGATTGCCTTTGCACCATGCGCAATGCATCTATGGACAAACTTTTTGATTTGACAAAAGGGCGGGACCAGGAGAAGAGGGATGGAAAGTTTTGAAAAAAAAGTGGGATATCCAAAAGACGTGCTTTAATATCAAAAGAACGTTAAAAAATATATTACACAAGTCCCATGTATTTAAATATTTATTGAAATTACTTCTCCAATAACTGAAAATCAGATGAACAAAATCTTGTTGTTTTTTTAATTGCTAACAATTCCTATTTTTTCCCGCTATTCTTCAGGATATTACCGTATTTTCTGCACTATAAGGCGCACCAGATTATAAGGCGCACCCTCAATTATATTGACATATTATAATGACATATTTTAAAACTTTTTCCATGTATAAGGCTCACTGGATTATAAGGTGCACCCTCAATTATTGACATTTTAAAACTTTTTCAATCACAATATAGTAATACTCAAAATAATAAAAATAACTCAAATAATAACTCTAAACTCTCAATAGCATAATAACTCAATGTCAATATGAGCAACCTTGTTCGACTGTAAACACACAAAAGAAACAGGTGAGGCTTACTTAATCAGTTCATTCCTTGTCAACGAATCCCAATCTCAATATTGATCCATATATAAGGCGCAGCTGATTATAAGGCGCGCCATCAGCTTTTTTAAAAAAATGAATGCTTTTAGGTGCGCCTTATAGTGCGAAAAATACGATAAAAATATCACCCTCCTCCTGATTGACAATTTCTTCAAGTTCGGCGGGCCGGATTAAAAAAATGAACGGGCCACATATGCACCATAGTTCCCCCTTTCCTGATCTGTGTGCTCATTGCCGAACAAGTTGACAACCTTCTCATTCTCCTGAGTACTTGTGTGTCATTCAGACAGATGCTTTTTTTTTTTTCTTTGCAACATCACAACAGCCACTTTCAGGCTCATTGTTCGGTTTTAATTGTCTTTCGATTGAAAACCGAAATTGCATTTTTTGCCATTTTTGGCTCCACATTTGGTGCACGTGCGGATAAAACGCTCCCCATCACCATTATGATCAAATTTGATGGTTTTGGACATGGATGTGTTTTTCTGCTAAAGCACACTGTTCCAAATGGATTCGGGATTCTGTGGTTAAATCAGCGGTTAAAAAGATCAGTGATTGAGTTCATGTTTTGGTATTCTGCTAACTAAGAACCGCAGGATGTAAAAAAAATAAATAAATACAGAGCTTCCTCTTTTTTGGCTCTCCTTTTCAAGCCTTGGGGGAGGCACCTGACTGGGCGCTATTCTAGTTTCTTCAACGATGTCTATAATCTGTCTTTGGGAATCTGTATTCATGGCAACGTAGGAATAATCGGAGCCACCAACTGTTCCACAATGGTGTTTCAAACAGAGCAAGCCATTTATTCTAATTGAATTGTCTCTTTAGAGGTATGTCTTATCAGGTTAGAAAGTGCAAACAGCGCTGGGGTGGTGCCAGGCTCACAGACCTCACAGATTATAACTCCGATACCACATTGGTATGCATGGGACTTAACATAGAGCGATACTTAGCGAGATAATCAGAGAGTGTACTTTGGGTCTCTTGCTTGGAGGGAGGGGTGGGAGGGGCTCGCACACACACACACACACACACACACACACACACACACACACAAAGCCGAATGTGGACATGCCAAACACAAATCAAAACAAGGCATGCAAACACAAAAGTGATCTGGAGAATGAAGAAAACAGAGAGAATGGCACAGTCCCATCTGTCAAACAAATGCGAGGATGCCTTCACGCACACACCAACATGCGCGGCGCACACTGCAGGCATCATTTAGTCTGAGCTTGAGCGATATCTGCCTTTGTCCTTTTCGCAGTCGGTCTTGAGGGGGCTGCTGTTGGAGTTGCATGAAAGTTTGTTTAGAGCTGAGCAAGTGTGTTAAGCTTTATTAGGACCCACGGGAGATGCCACATATGCACACATGTATCCACTTCTCCACACACACACACACGCTCAAGCACGAGGCTTGGGCGGCAGCTCACGCTGGCCCCAACCAACAGTGAGGAGTTTGTTGTCATAGCAACAGTAAAATGAGATGACTTTACTGTCAGCCGTAATGTTTCATGGCCCCCTTGCCGCTATGGCAACATAACAAGGAGGAGGAAGAGGAAAAGATGGGGAGAATCACAGCATCTGATCCATCTTTGCATTCCGGTGGACCGCTACCTGAATCAATGTCACCGAGATGCCCTTGCTTCTTCTCGCTGTGACGGCCCCGTCAAACAAAGAAAGGCGGCGCGCGCGAGCGTTCGCACCTAGAAAAGCTGGCCAAGCACCTTTTCCACCTTGCCCATCCCTTTGACGCTCACTCTTTTCAACATTTATCGTCACCGGGGCCAATTTGAATTCATTACTCTCAACGTCGATATTGGTGCAACGACGCAGCGCCTCAGACGGCTTGTTGCTGTCAGAAAGCGCGCGGAAATAGCGGAAAATGGACGATCAAAGGCTCGCTGGCGTTTCCCGCCGCTGTTGGGAGAGCCAGCCTGAGCGGCGGCGTGACTACGGACTATACGTGACGATTCTATATTTAGCCCAGTCCTTCCACTTCAGCCTATCCGCGCCGTAAAGTTATTAGCGCGAGTAGGAAATTGAAAGACGCGGAGATAGGTCGGAAGAACAGACAACAGACCGGAGCGGGGCTGCGTTGTTTCCCTTTTGTTGCCATGGCGACGCGGCGGCCGGGGCTGCGGCGAGCTGACAGTTGTCATGGCGCGCTAGGTTGCCATGGGTGACAGCTGCCCGTCAATCACGCAGAGTGAGGGGACGGATCGGCGGATGATCACCTTGGATTAGAGAGTGATCGCACCACACAGGGGCCAGTCAGAAGATATCTGGCTTTAATCCCTGTGTCCTAATGGTGCTGCCGCTCCGATATGTTATGTGTCTTTCATATGCGTGCGTGTCTGCGTTTGCATGCAACGGCGTGATGTATTGCGTTTGCCAAGCTTAATGTATTTTTTTTGCATCAAATGATATCTTGGAATTTAGATTATAAGGCACACAGTCCCAGATCGACTGGGGCTTTAGCTCTTGAGCAAGGGAGAATAGGCAGAAGTGGAGCAGAGGAGGTCCCAACGGAATTGACCGAAAGCTCAATTTGAAAAATGTGTTTGCTTTTGTCACAATATTTCAGATGCAGTGTATATGTGCTAGCCAGCGTGTGCAAATTGTTCTGCATGGCTTATGTTCTAAAGAGAATAAAAAGTCAAAAAAATCAATCAATCAAATCACTGCAAAATCAAGCAGTGTTTTGCACGATTCCCGCAAAGCCTACTAACAATATTTTAGGAGAAAAATTGTGATGTATCGCTAATCCCTGACCGTATTTTTGGAGCAAAGCATTGTTGTTTAAAATTAAACTAAGAAACATTCAAGAGCCAGTATTTTGGATGGCTTTTGTTAGTGAATGGTCCATAAATAAATCTCTCCCTTTTCTAGAGTCAAAATCTCCACAAAAGTAATTTCTCATTTCATAAATGTGGAGCAAAACGGTTGCCCTTTGTGTAAATTGTTACTTAAGAAGTAGATCTGTTTCGAAACTTTGGGCGACCTTTGATTTTTACTGTATAAATCCCCAAAGGCCTCGATTGCGGCCAATCACAACTCAGCATACAAATGTCACATGACCTATTTTATGAATGAGATGTACTATAATTGTTACCTGATCCCTACTGTGATGTCATTTTCAAGTGACAGCCAAAATGGCGGGCACCTGAGCTGGATAAAACCATTAAAAACATGATGAATCAAAATGCTATGTTTAGACTCATGGGGGCGCTAGTACATATTATTTTGAAGCAGACTTTACATTGATCTGATTGGCTTGATCACTGTGAGCTGATATTTGCCATTTTAAGCAAAAATGGTGATGGGCAGTAACGTCATAGTTTGCTTAGCGACCAATGATGTCATCGATACCTTCCGCAAATTATGTTTCGAAAATTGTAATCGGTTTGTTGAGCAGTTTTTGGACGTTATCAAACAAAAATCCTGCTCATGTGAAGTGTATTTTGAAGAAAAGTTTTTGGTAGACGTCCCCTTCGAACAGATAGAATTTAGTTACAATATGTTCCAAAGATCTACTACTGTAAGTACAATATCATGACATGCTCTCGAAATATTACGAAATCGTCACGTAGAGGCTAATCCGGTAATTATGAGACCTTTTACCAGAATACGAATGTTGTGACAGCAACCTTGTGAAATGTCAATACTCGCACGGTACGCGCGTAATTGGCTGTGAGTCGAACATGTCGGATTTCCCCAACCGGTGAAGCACTAAATTTGCCATCCCGGTGAGAAGTGACTAAAAAGCCTCCGAGAAAAACGATGATGCGCGCTTCCCTCCTCGCGCTCTAATTGGAAACGCGGTCGAAAGAGCGCGGTTGGCCTCGACCCTTTGACCTTTAGACGAACGGATAACGCAAGCTGACCAAGCTGTTTCTTCTCTTTGTAGGAGTGAGCCCTGGGCTGGATGGGACCCACCATGCCCCCCAGTAAGAAGGCCCAGAGCCCCAGCAGCGGAGCTAGCGCTTCGCAGGGCATGAGCCCGCCGTACCGACAAGGGGACGCCGCGACGGCGGCGTCCGAGGCGGAGGCGGCCGACCTCTCGCTGTCCTTGTCGGCCTCCTTCTCCAAAGCCGAAGACGAAGAGCTCACCAGTCTTTCCTGGCTCCACGAGAGCACCGACCTCCTCAACAGTTTCAGCCACTCCGGGTTGCGTAGCGTTTCCCCGTTGCTGGACCCCGACGGTCAGCACCCTCGCTCGCCTTCTTCCACGTCGCCGTGCCCCGACGACCCCCTGTTGGGCGACGCGCACTCGGCGTACGACTTAGCGGCGGGGGCCAACCGCAAACCGCCGTACTCCTTCAGCTGCTTGATATTTATGGCTATCGAGGACGCTCCCAATAAGCGACTTCCTGTAAAAGATATCTACGGATGGATCCTGGAGCATTTCCCCTACTTTGCGAGCGCCCCCACAGGGTGGAAGAACTCGGTGCGCCACAATCTATCGCTAAACAAATGCTTCAAGAAGGTGGATAAAGACCGCAGTCAGGTAAAAACGTCTTTTTATTAAGCTTGAATGAATTGAATTCGTTTTTACCTATTGTTTACTTGGATTGTATTATTGGATTGAATGTGAAACTTGATGTAGCTTTTCTGTATATCCTGGCTACCAACTTTTAACTACCACTTTTAACTCATTCAGTGCCACGGGCGAGAATTCTTGTCTTTTATCATAATAATAACAATATCAGAAAATTCTGGTTAAATATGTTTTTTATGGACAAGAGCTGACACCCTTGATCAATGCTTACCTAATATGAGCCAGTTGAGCACTGTAGTGATAACTGTGACCATTAGATGGCAGTGTTTCCACCCTGACAACACAGCTATTACTTACTGAAGAATGGAAGTCAATCTTTCATATGATACCACCCATATTTACATAGACACAGTACGCAATATTTTTTTTTTTTTACAGTTTTTTTATTTACCTTCTACTGTTTTGGAAACCCAAGTGGTGCCAGCAACCTTTAGTCAGCAGTTTTCCTTCCTGTTTGCCAAATAATAAGAAAGTGAACATTGTTTTGTCCATCGTAAACATGCTGAAATGTGTGTTGAACTGCGTTCTCGCGTTTAGTTCTCCAAAGAGCTTTGCTATAGCTCACTACATTATTGTCTTTGTTGCGATTGTTAGTTGTGACTGCTGTCATAGCCGGGTGCTTTGCATTTATGTAGTAGGCTAAACTTGAACTACTTCTGCGCTAAGCAAACGCCTTCTTACAAAGAAAGTATATTAGCGTCTGATTTTTGTTCAAGGCCAAGCTGTGGAGAATAGTTGAAATGTTTTTGCAGAGGTTGAAGTTTTTTCAATTTTTTTAGTGAGATGACGGCGGGAGATAATTGGGACGATTGGGTCACAGAGCGACGGACCGACGATTAAAATTTTGGGCTCGTCAATTATGATGGAAGGGGGGTAGTCCCACAGTCACATTTCAAACTACGGTTCGAATCATTCTTAGGGATACACACGTTTCGTGTACAAATTTGGCGCGTTATTCGCACCATCGCATGCGGTAGGAACTTATATCAGAGAGACAGTTATCAGTGGTTTGCGGGGATATCCAACTTGAAATTCAACATATTCTGTATTTTGTCGACTCCCTTACCAGATCCGGCCCTATCAATACTTGATGATCTCAATCTCGCTTTCTTAGTTCTCTTTCACTCTAACGTTTCCCCTGTGGGAGCAGCGTTTCGCTTTTGATTTAAGTCTCGATATAGTCTTTTATACGGGCGTTCCCATTCGGATTTTACTCCATTAAAGACTCGGGGTAAACGGGGAATGAATCCCTTACTCAATTAGCGCTAAATTAATACTGGAGGATTTAATAACACAGACGCCGGCAGTCTTAAGATTTCATCAGGCCTGAGGGTGTTGGGGGTAGGGGACAAACAGTCAAGATCAATGCTTGTTTTACATGTTTATCTGTTTGAGATAATACAGCGGCATCTTCCCTTGACCACCGAATGAACCTGGTGTCCTATTTTCAATAAGCCGTGCGTGTATATTCAAGCGCAAATTGAACGGAGGATGAAGAAGACGGTGACGGCGCGCACATGTGCGGTTTCGTGCGCACTCCCTCACGCTATGCTGTCATCTGGCCCTCGACTATAAGGGCACCGAGTTTCTCTTGTATACATATCGCCATGGTAACAAGCTTGCAGTTGACATAAAAGTATACTTTTGCTGTAGCAACGGGGAAGCGGATTTACCGAGTCGAGCGCGCGTGAGGAAATATGCGAATGTGTGCGTGGAGGCAGAGGTGTTGAGTGGATGTCCTCATTCGCTGTTATGTAGTTTTTGGGTGTGCGTGTTAGCACGGATACTCTTGCCCCGGTTGTCAAAAAAAAAAAAAAAATCAATGATGTACCCTCTGAGTATTTTTTTTTTCCGGAATGAAAAACAAAGCAAAAAAAGAGGATGCTGTGTTGTCCGTATCTGATTTGTTGAACTTCAAAAGTACATTTGTAGTTGTGTGTTTCCAGGCGTATTCTATTCTGCAATTACAGTAACATCGTCTGTTTTATCGCTGGCTTGTTTACCGGAAAATTGTGTCAGCAATGACAATGCGCTAGCCCATAAAACTTGACAAAATAAAGAGACTTCGCAAAGGAGTCACCATGACACAATTTAGCAAAATGGTGTCCCAACTTCCAATTTATTTGCTTTTAATTTGAAAGGTTTAGTGTTTCTGTCACATCGCCAAATACAGATACTGCACAGTTTATAAAATCGCATTTCTTTGTATTTATGGATTTGTTTACTTCAAAACTGCACAAATGCATGCACAAAGCAAGACAAAATCAACTGCAAAAAAAAAAAAAAAACATCCAGGGAATGTAGAGACAGAGAGGGAGGGTACAATATGAGGGAGGGGCCTCGACTAACAACAATTTGGGACAAGAATGAAAAGCTGGTGCGTAATGAGGTGTGGGGTTTGTCGAATAATTTGGGAATACACATACAGCAAAGTATGAACATGAATCTGTTTTTTGTTTTTTTTTAAACAACAATTCTGAACAGTTTAAAGAAGAGGAAATGTGTTAGCTCGGAATGTGGTGTGGGTACAAATAAAACTGTTCTTTTCTATTTATTATATGCCACATGAATCAGATGATAATAATAATATTTGGACACGATATGGATAATGAACATTTATAATTTTATGTATGTTAAATTTTTTAGTTTTATACTGCGTTCATCTAGTAAATTTGACAGAGAGCCATGATCTTTATTTACCCCTGGGGGTATTTGTAGGCACATCAGGGGTTACTTAAGATCTCAACGGTCCACGCAGGTACCAACAAATCTAATTTAATGCCGTGATACAAAAAGGACATGTTCCTTTTCAAATTTAAAGCAAATTAATTGGAACATGAAGCATTTAGTCTTACTTTAGTCTTTCACTTTCATCTTAGTCATCTTGGTATTATTAATATCAGCACTAAATTATGAGGGCTGCTCAGAAGATAATGGTCCAATTGTTTAATAAATGTTGCCATTGCAGTCAGTGGTTCTCAAATGGAGACACGAGTTTCTCTAAGATTACATGGAGGAACTTTAGGGAGTTTGTGCAAGTTTCTGCAAGTATAAGAAAATGTAATTGCATGCCTTTTAATACTGTGACTTTTCAAATTGAGAGCAAATCCATTGGAACATGAAGTTTTTCTGAATTTGCTGAATAAAATACACCTCGAGATAGCACAACAAATATGGTAGCAAACCTTTGGCGCAGCATTTTTTTCATCCGGATATCCTTTGCACATGTTAGCGGGCACTTGAAAAAAAAAAAAAAATTTCACCGGAGTTGAAACCAGTGCATGTGTAGAGGAGATTTTGGCAAGGACACCCCGCCTTGTCTTCCTGTCACTGCACAATGTTCAAGACAGCACACTAATTAACCCTCCAAACCCATTCCCCTCTCTCACCCGCGCACACACACTTCTAAATCACACACACATAGCATGTCAGACGCACAAATAAAGAGGCGCGCAGGCAAAATGCAAACTCAGGAGCAAGCGTGCATGCATGCATAAAAGGACTCCCGCACGTGCTCCAGCGCTGTCTGTGTAGAAACGAGGGCACATCTCTGCAGACTCCCTCTCTACCTGCCAAGTACTGTGCTTTATTTGAAGCCGCAATTACAAAATCTCTGTCATTTCCGTCTCGCTCTGCCACTCAAAGCTTACCTTTCTCCCGTATTCTTTTCCAATTACCTGTTTATGTGGTTTTTTTTTAAATACGACCGCAGGGGTTCGAATATTTTTCTTCGTGATGCGTTATGTCATGATGGAAATATGGAAGCTAACGCGTTTATTGCATCCACAAAGAAGATTATTTGGATTGTAGGGTATAGCGTGTGCCAGGGAAAATTTCATTTCAGTGTAGATCTGCGAGAAGACGATTTAGCAGTGACGAGATATTCATCTTGTTCTTGGTTCTTTTCGGTTTTGATTCCCATTCATGTCTAGTTTGGACATGCATCAATATTTTTCTGCTCACAAACTTAAGGGAGTAATCATTATTTGTTAGACATTTTTATTGTGTGTGTTTTTTGTGTGTTTTTTTGTTTTTTTAATGATGATCGTCCTGCATTTTTTTCCAAACGCCACACCGCATGGTCTGCACATGGACAAGATGATACCCATTATGGAGAAAATGCAATATTTGTAGTTTTTTAGACAACTTTTAATTGCATTTGCAAGTATTTTTGTATGCCATTGCAAGTAAATATGAAGTAAATGCTAAAAAACACATTTTTCCACAATGGGTGATGATGTGCATTTTTTTTTTTTTAATTTGGCCGACATATCAATACTTTAGAATATTGAGTAAACACGTCTTACTATTCATTTTTTATGTGTTTTTTTAATGATTATTTTTTTTCCACATAATGCCACAAAGCTATGCAAAATCAAAATCTTGTGGCATTATGGAAAGAACAATATGCTAAAAAAATGCTAAATGCTAAAAAAACACATTTTTTTCCACAATGGGTGATGATGTGCATGAATTGTTTTTTTTAATTTGGCTGACATATCAATAATATTGAGTAAACACGGCTTATTATTCATTTTTTATGTGTTTTTTTTTTTTTATATTTGTTCATATTTTTTTTCACATCATGCCACAAATCTATGCACAGTCAATATCTCGCGGCATTATGTAAAGAACAATATTTGTAGCGTTTGGACTATTCCTACATTTGAATGTAGCAACGGGATTTGATTTGGGAGAAAGTTTTTACAAGCAGCAGGAAGCTAGCTTACCGCGGACGCACCAAATCATATTTCCATCAATTTGGAGAGGTGGAGATTAATATGACAGTGGCCTATTTGTTCCGGTGACTGTATTTCTGGGTCATATCCAGGCAGATGACAAGATGGGGACTCATTTAGAATAAGCTTGCTGCTCCACGTGCCCTTTTTTTGTGTGGGAATGCGTGTCGGCATTGTGTGCGGAAGGGCAAGCTTGTGTGAGAAGCAAAAGAGAGGCTCAAGGTTGCCATGGCGTTGTTTACAAACAAGATTCCTCACTTTGCACAATAACTTGCCCGAATAGCAAGAGTTGTCCTCAGACTTCTGGATCACCGCGTCTTTATTAGGATGACTATACTGTTAACAATGAATAATGCTGCAGGAGAAATCCTCTCAAGAAAAATCTGATTTGCAGCCAGAAATTGGTCACAGCTGTAGCAAATCGATGTAAACATAAAAAAAAAAACGTGTTGCGCAATCTACAATCTGACCGAAGTTAAAAGCAAAACCGTCCAACATTTGAAAAAAGAAAGAAATCTGCAATAAGTATTTTTTTTTCATACTTTCATCAATTTCTTGCATAATGTCTTTAACTTTGCTTCATACATCTTTCATTTTTATTACTCTAATCATATCTTCAAGTGTTACGCTTGGCTCAATGACGTTTTTTCGGGAACCATAAATGCCATGAGAAATTGCCTTGTGCATGACCCTGTAGGATTAAGGGGACAAAAATGCCAAACGTGAATCACATGAAACACAGAAAAATACCAGTAAACATGTCATACTCGTTTAATTTCCAAAAGTATTGATACAATGTTGCTAAAATGCTTACAAAAGAAAATATTACACATGCTCAAGTCGACCCTCTGTGGCATTATGGCATGAAACGCGATGTTTTTAGCATTTAGCCTGTGTTTTAATATATTTGCAAGTACATTTGAGTTCACTTGCATCTATGTCTGAACATACTTATAAATACATTCAAATGTAGTAATCGTTCAAACGCTACAAATATTGTTCTTTCCATAATGCCACGAGATATTGATTTTGCGTAGCTTTGTGGCATTATGTGGAAAAAAAATATCATAAAAAACACAAAAAGATGAATAGTAAGACGTGTTTACTCAATATTCTAAAGTATTGATATGTCGGCCAAATTAAAAAAAAAAATAATGCACATCATCACCCATTGTGGAAAAAAATGTTTTTTTAGCATTTAGCATTTTTTTAGCATGTTGTTCTTTCCATAATGCCACGAGATATTGATTTTGCATAGCTTTGTGGCATTATGTGGAAAAAAAAAATCATAAAAAAACACATAAAAAAATGAATAGTAAGACGTGTTTACTCAATATTCTAAAGTATTGATATGTCGGCCAAATTATAATTAAAAAAAAAAATGCACATCATCACCCATTGTGGAAAAATGTGTTTTTTAGCATTTACTTACTAAAATATACTTGCTAAATATACTTTGCATATTTACTTGCAATGACATACAAAAATACTTGCAAATGCAATTAAAAGTAGGCTAAAAAACTACAAATATTGCATTTTCTCCATAATGGGTATCGTCTTGTCCATGTGCAGACCATGCGGCGTGGCGTTTGGAAAAAAATGCAGGATGATCATCGTTAAAAAAAAAAAAACACACAATAAAAATGTCTAACAAATAAATGATGACCCCCTTAATTTTGTGAGCAGAAAAATATTGACGCATGTCCAAACTAGACCTGAATGGGAATCGAAATCAAAAAGAACCAAGAACAAGATGAATATCTCGTCAAAGCTCAATCGTCTTCCCGCAGATCTACAGTGAAATGAAATTTTCCCCGGCACACGCTATACCCTACATCCAAATTTCGATACATAAGCTTCTTTGTGGATGTAATAAATGCGTTAGCTTGTTATGGTGGGCTAAATCATCCATGTTATGCTCTCCTTGGGCTCTTCTGCTAACTGAAATAAATACCGTTTTCTATCTGAAGACACCCTGAGGCAACACTTAAGGTTCAGGGTAAATAGAGTGCAGTGTTTTTAAATGCACTAACTAATAACTTTATATGAGACAAGCCCGCAGTGGAGTAGCAGTAGCCCTTTTCTGTGCTTTTCAAATTCTAGCGTAAATTCCGTATAGCATCTGTTTGATTTAGGTGTTATTGTTTCCGTTTTTGCTTCTTACCAGCCAGCTGCTCGAAGGGAAAATGTGACGATTAACACAATGGAGGCTTACCTGGGAAATGTAGAATTATTGTTCTCATTAGTAATGTTATATATGGCTAAGAAAGGAGAATATTGGGTCTCTTTTGTGGGCGATTGCTCACATTTGTAGAACCCAATAAGCAATAAAACTACTGTATTTTTCGGATTATAAACCACGACTTTTTCCTCATGATTTGAGCCCTGCGGCTTATAGTCCAGTGCGGCTTATCTGTTGTTTTTTGTTTATTTTTTTGCTAGCCAACAGCAAGCAAATGTGTGTGTCTGTTTGAGGTTTCAATTTATGGAACAACTATGAAATAGATCTGAAAAGATGTTAATCAATAGCTGTGCTCAAAGAGTTTTAAAAATATATGATTAAAAAAAAAAAACATACCGTATTTGCCGCACGATAAGGCGCACCCTCAATTAATGACATATTTTAAAACTTTTTCCATATATGAGGCGCACCGGATTATAAGGCTCAATTAATGACATATTTAAAAAATTTTCAATCACAATATTGTAATACTCAAAGTAATAACAATAATTGATCCATATATAAGGCGCACCTGATTATAAGGCGCGCTGCCAGCTTTAAAAAAAATAAAAATATAAGGCTTTTAGGTGCGGAAAATACAGTATTTCTAAATTAAATAAGAGAATGTATAAAATTTTGGATACATTTGTGACGTGTAAATATTATATATAGTCCTCAGTATATATGATTTTATTGGCGTATTTATGATTGTATATATGAATTATGTGCAATGTCTTTTTATGTTCACTAAAATATATCCATATATTATCTTTTTGTGTAAATATCTCATGCGGCTTATAGTCCAGTGCGGCTTATACATGACAAAAAATCTTTTTTTGCGCAAATTTTGCAGGTGCGGCTTATAGTCCGGAAAATACGGTAGTTAATGCTGCTTAACTGAAAAGAAGAATGCAGTTTTTTAATACTTTGGTTTTGTGTGTGTGGAGCTGTAGCTGGGGGAAAACCTGCTTTAACAGTTGTAACGCTCTTAAGGGTATTTGCATGTGTAAAAAAGATGTCAATGAGACAAGGCAGGGAAGAGTTAAAGCCCAAATGATTCAGTGAAATTAATTGCTGCTTCATTTTGTATCACTGCTTTGGAGATTGTTAAATATATCTAACACCCACCTCTGTTTGACTCAGATATTCGTATTACTCATTGTGAAATAAAGAGCAATAGACTGATTTTTTTTTTTTTTTGAAGAGCCAATACCAGTCGTTAGTAGGAGAGCGATAACCGATATAGAATATTACGCTATCCTTGTCTAATTTGAAATGTACGGGGAAAGAAAGTCTCTGTAACACCAAGCCTTAAGTTTATGTTCCAATTTATTTGCTCTCAATTTGAAAAGGAAAATGTGATTTTCCTGTCACTGCATGAAAAATGATTACATTGATTTACTGACATCTCTAGAAACTCAAAACCTCATGTACCCCTTAAAAAGTGAAAATGAAGATATAAACCATTTTTTCACGCTAAATCAAGGTCTCCAAATTTTACAGTAACTCAAGTTCTCCAAAAGAAGAGAAATGTTAACATTTTACTTACCGTATTTTCCGCACTTTAAGGTGCATTTTCAATAAATGACCAATTTTAAAATTATTTTAATACATAAGGTGCACCGCATTATAAGGTGCATAGAATAGAAGCTGCAGTGGTGGCTGGAGTTGCGTTATGCATCCATTAGATGGAGCTGCACTAAAGGGAATGTCAACAAAACGATTAGATAAGTCAAACTGGTTAGATCAATGCCAAAATCAATAAAGAGTTTAGAAGAATATAATTATGATTCAATTAAATATAAACCTTAATTTTTCTTCATCAAAATGTAACCAAAAACCAAATATTGTTCTGTTGATTCAAAACAGTTTCTGGGTTTATTTGACAAAATCGCACTTTCTTTGATAAACACACACATTTTTTTTGCACCCTGTCCCCATATAAATTCCTTCAAAATTAAAGCATATATAGCTTTTCAAAATTTCAAACAGGGTGTTATAAAAATTTGAATGGTAAAAAATACACTTAGAACTGAAAGGCATAGGTAAAAATGGAAGGATTTACATGGCGATTAAGTTATCTTATTTTTTTGTCCCCTCAAAAATGGAAACTCAAGGTTTATTCGCTGTATAAGGCGCACCGGATGATAAGGCGCATAATCAGCTTTTGAAAAAATTTAAGGCTTTTTATGTGTGCTTTATATTGTGGAAAATAAGAAAAATAGGCGCAGATTGCTGAGTGTTTCTTTGGCTCCTGTTCGGGTCAGTGTAAATTTCACTAAATAATTCCTTGAAGTTAACAGTTTTAAAGTGATGTTATGCGGCCATGGAATTTAAAAATTAAAAAAAGTCAAAATGTTTATAAAGAGTGCTGAAAATCGACCCGCACCCTCAAACCCCGAAATGGAATTCCTGATCACGTTGTCTATTCGACGCGAATGTGCTCGCTTCTGTGACGACCTTTACTTTGTTGCACTTCCCTGCGTTATTGTTGCCTTTAGCGCACCTGCAGATTATGCTTTACGGCGCGCACCATGTTTGTGTGCCGTCCTTAAAGCTCGCTTTCCCCACTCGAAATGTTAACGGCTATATCGACGTGTATCCAGTTTACAAAGTTCAAAAGTATATAATATGGATAATCCACTGTTTATCTGTACAGGATGTATACAGTAAGTAAGGATAGATCCCTGCATTGCAGTGGGTTAATCGGGCTTAAAACCCGTCATCATTTTTTTTTTTTTTTTTTGCTTTTACACTGCGGATGTGCAACGAATTACAGGCAGTCATAATGCTTAAGATTGATAAGTCTTTTTGCTTGTGAAATGTACCGGACGACGTGGCTAAGCGAAGGCCTGCCAAGCTGAGGGAGCAGCTCGGAAATATTATGGGATGCAGCAGGGTTTTTTAAGGATGGCTGATGTTGGGATTTTATAAATGCCAGACGCTTTATAGATGTCAAGTAAGATACTGACACTATGGTCCATATTTGATGCAAGCGCCAAAGATACTGTATAGTGTTCATTTTTGGATTATAAAAAAAAAAAAAAAAATTAAAACATGCCATCAGTGTCTGATTTATTCAACTTTAGACCCTTTCAAATTTCATTTGTATTCGTCTACAAAAAAATAATCAACCTAAAGTGTCCTTTTTTAGATGATAGAAGAAATCTGTTATCAAAAAGAAATAATTATTAATTAATATTTTTACACAAAAAAAAAATCAATATAAAGTGTTGTCCTCAAAAAATATATATAAATAAATATTTGTCCACAGAGAAATACTAAACATAAAGCGTCCTTTTTTGGGGTTACAGAAGAAATCTGTTCACAAAAATAAATCATTATTTTAATGATTAATAAATAATTGTTTACATGAAATAATCAACATAAAGTGTCAGAACTGTTCTTAAAAAGTAATCATTTTAAATAAATATTTTTCCAGAGAAAAATATTCAACATAAAGTGTCCTCTGTTGGGATCATAGTAGATATGTGTTCACAAAAATAAATCATTAATATAATTATTAATAAATAATTGTTTACACAAAATAATCAACATAAAGTGTCAGACCTGTTCTTAAAAAGAAATAATTTTAAATAAATATTTTTCCACAGAAAAATATTCTACTTAAAGTGTCCTCTGTTGGTCTGTTAGTCGATATGTGTTCACAAAAATAAAATAATTAACTTGACAGGTAACGAGAGGTGGCACATGACAAGTTGGGTCCAACCCTTATAGTATGAGGAGAATCTGGCTTTTTACAATAACCACATTGAACATAAAATTTGTTTTATGAACATATATTTACCTGCAACACCTCATTAATTATTTTTCAAGGAAGTTTGTTTTATTTAAAATCTCGGGTTTCCCCTGAAGTTCCTTCAAGTACCCCCAGGGGTATTAGTACCCCCATTTGAGAACCACTAGCCTAGTATAATCACGCAGGCTCGGGGAGAACATGCAAACTCCACACAGGAAGGCAAAGTGGATCTGAACTGCGAGGCGGACATGTTAACCACTGCCCCACCGAGCCGCCCTATACAGTATATAGTATATGAATATATTTTCGTGTAGTAAGTATTGCAATAGCAGGAGTGAAAATGTTACTGGGCAGGTCAGTGGCAGAAGGACTTTTTAATATCTCCCATTTCCAACTGAGACCAGCCCCCAGAGCTTATATAACACAGGAAACAGATGTTGGCAACTTTCAACCATCTCTCCCTCTACCCGCCCTTGAATCCACTTTGTTCACTTTTTTTTTTTTTTTTTTTAACACATAATGACGTGATCCAGGCAAATTTAGCAGTGTTTGTTTTATAAACAAAAACAGTGATATAGTTGGTATTTTCTCACGCTTAAAAAATGGTTGACTTGCCTTACCTCTCATTGACACATTTCCCATATAAATATTTGTATTTTTTTTTTTAACCGAGAGGTTGTTTTGTAAAAGTCAGATGCCGTCTGCATTTGGAGTGGGGGGGTTATCATTTTGAGTTCCGGATTATTTGTTGTGTAATCCATGTTCTTCAGCTTCAAGCGCTTTGAAACAAAATGATTTTTCCATGACACATGAAACACAAATAAACAGCATAACGCATTCCAAAAAAGACGCCGTCAAAGAAATGAAGCAAAGAAAAACATTTTTGGAGGTCTTGTTCTACGTTAGCAGCCCTTGTTCAGGTCCTATTTTTAAAACCTGCCATCGCCTCGGCGTATCAAACGGGGAACATGGCATAAAAACTCCAAGATCGTCTCTCATCTCCAGAACAGGATTATTGATTATGAAATCTGATGCCTTTCTCTCAACTTCATGAATTCATTTTGGAGAAATTCCATTTCACCTCCTCTCGCCTCCAGATGATGCCTGTTGCCAAGGTGACCACAATAACCCAAGTGTCACACCCTTTCCGTGACTAGCGCCCTACGATTGGCCTATCGACCGACGGGGGGGGTCTGCAGATCGGGCGTTTTGATTGGCCGGCCGCCCGGCAGAGGCATACAGCGCTTCTGGAGCGAATATTGATTTAATGGGCCGCCAGACGGGCGGATAGTAGGCACTCACGCGCATATTTTTATATATACAAACGGCTGGCGGTCTGGAGGTGCGCTGGGAAATTTGGCCCAGCGGGAGGTCACCTCTGTGGGAGTGAGCGTATGTGTGTGTAATATCATGCTCTCCGGGAGAGGTGTTGCTGGCAGTAATGGAAGCACTCCCTGGAGCAGAGCATGCTGGGTAATATCACACACCCCAGGGAAGTCCCCGTACACACTCGGCAAAAGACGCATATGGCCTGTGTGCCGCCACCATGACATGCAGGCTAATAACGCCGAGATTTAGCGGCTAACCACGCTGAAATACTGTACGCAGTAAAAGCACTCAGATGATCTGGTTTTTTGAAGTCTAACAAGGTCGCGCTCCAACTGCTAGGACCGCGAAAGGATTACTTTCACGCTATGACGGGAAGTTTTTGTTTTCACCCAAAACATAAAAAATAGCCTTTTTAAAGATTTGAAGTCATATTTTTTGAAGTTTGCAATCAAAATAGTCATGCAGGGCTTTGCAGAACACAACTTAGCAATAAGTTGCTTCAAGTTCCAATCAATATGTTCTTAATTTGAAAAGAAAAATCTTCTATTTTGACCATTTTTGGGTTATTTTCTTTGGCGTCATTCATGCAGTATTTTAGGCAACAATCCTGGGTGTGTGATAATTAAGCGGTCGTGCCGTGTTGAATTTTGACATCTTTTTTTACCATCTGGGTGGAATTTCAGCTCCCTAGTGTCTTCTGTCAATGCTTTCCCTCTGATGTGAAATGTCTTTTATGTGATGATTGTGAATGATTGGATAAAATACCACTAAAGGGTTAAAAAGCATGAACACCCCCCCCCCCCCCCCCCCACACACACACACACACACACACACCCATTTGGGAACCACTCGTCTATGGAAATAATTTTCAAAATATGTTTGGCTAAAAAAAAAATAATAATACTTATCTTGACTAATGTCTCACTTTACCCCTTGTTACAAATTATGGAAATTCATTTTTTTTATATCATAAAAGAATCAATGGGAGAAAAATAACACGAGGCAGCTGACATTTCCAGCAGATGATGAAAACATGTCAAATTTAAAAATGCAACAATTTTGACATTTCTATTTGATTGCAGCTGGATGTGCGAGATTTTATGTACAAAAGTAACCATTGTCCAAATTTTGTACCGAATAAAACCATTATAATTACACTTTTTCAGATGCGTTTTTTCCCTGCGATTTTGACTCTTACACTATGTCAGCGAACAGACATTTTTCGGAACATTTCCAATACTTGGAATTGTTACTTGACTCATCAGTCCCTATATGTTATCTGATCATTTGACACATTTGATTGATGTTTTTAACAAATCATTCTTTTTTTGAAGATTTGCCAGGTACCGCATTCTATACTTTATTCCGTAAAGCAGGGAGTCAATCAAAAACATTTTTTTCTTAGCTCCTTTCTGGCCTGTTGCTACTTTTCAATCATGTTACAAAATGGCCCCGTTGTTTTTTTTTTTTTTTTTTCGGTGATCGCACTTCTATGTATGTTATTTCCTCAACACTAATTGATATGTGTCTTAATTAATCACACGCTGCTCCATACACTTAATACAAATAAGTGGCCCCCTTCAAGTAGATGCCTCCTTTTTTTTCCCCTCGAGGGAAAACTGTGTGATAATGGTAATTACTCCTGCATCTCTCGTTTTCTGCATTTACTCTAATCCCACACTGCAGTTAAAACTACCAACATGGCTGCATAGCATGAAAGAATAGATACAAATGCTCAGGCTTCAAAAGGGTTGAAAGTAGTAAGTTTTATTCAAACAACCACACTTTTGGAATATTTTTCCCCCCAATTACTTTTCACGCACATCTCTCGACACGTCTGACATTTTCCCCTTAATGGATTCCTTCTAGTATTTGTAAATAAATAAATAAAAGCGGAAGCCCGCTGCTATGACATCTCCCCAGCCCACAGCCTGTATCTATATCATATCACAGATCTCTACAAAGTGAGCTGAACATAAGGCAAGGCGCCTTTCATTTCAAATTTATTCGCGCTCTCCCCCTTCTTGCTGCCATCCTCGGTCTCTGCCGTATACAAACCTGAGATTTTGCCACGTTCGGATGACAAGGCAGATGAAAGCGCGGCGGGAGCGGAGAGAGTTTGAGACAGCCAAAGTATTTTCACGGCGACCTGTTTGAGATCCCTGCTCTCTATAATCTATAGGCTGGTTTCACCCAGATTGGGAGCGACAGATTCATTAGGACAGAGGCGGGGTGCTTTTGATCTAAAAATACACACTGTTGCGGCCTTTGAAGCGGGAAAAAAGTTCAAGAGTTTCCCCATGTTTTAATCAGAAAACAAGCAGATGCAGATAGGAAAATATTGAGGGAGGGAGGTGGTTACTTTACAGTTTGTTTGTGTGCTTGATGTACTCTGTACGGATAATTTTGTTGAGAAACCCAGCTATTTAACGCAAACAAAGTCAAATGCTGTCATATGAGGTGAGTCTGGACCCAGAAGCAGACAGGACAAACACGTAAAAAAGTACATACTTTATTTATACACAAAAATCCAATGTACATCAGATTCTAGACTCGGAAACTAGACTTTAAAATTAGACTCGGAAACTAGATCGGTTCATTGTATAAACTCCTGAATTACATTTTCAGCATCCATCCACCCTTCCATCAATCCACAAAGCACTTAAAAAAACACTTGTAACAAAGGGCTGTACATAATGAAAATTGGTTGGACAAAAAAAAAAAATAATAATACATACATTAGATTTTCTTTTTGCTTCATTGCACGACAGGCACTTCTTTACCTTAATATTTGAAAAAGAAAATCTGTAAATAAGTACATAGAGTTGTATGTCTGCAATCTGTAAAGACGTATCATGACGTCTGTGGCATTGAATGAGTTAAAATATATATGTTTTTAAAAACAAACTCCTGCAAGGCCTTCTCTGTGTTTTAGACCAAATTGTCACAGTCGCGCTGTTAAAAAAGACCAAAAAAGTCATCTAAGCGGAGGTTAAAAACAAAGGCACCTGTGAGTCGGCACCCAGTTTCAAAAGCTCTGCTAAACTTCTCTATTTGTACTTTACACCTATTTTTACCTTTCAGTGTTTGTTTTGCGTCCTGCCAAATCTTTTGCACTCTTAACAGCATTTATGCCATCTTATTTTTAGCTATAGATTTTAAGATTTCTGGACATTTTATGTGCTATTACTTTGTTTTCCAAGTTCCTCTTTCCATGTATTTTTAACAAACATGAGCAATGAATTAATCTGCATTACACTGTCAGATTTATACTTTTTTTTTTTTTTTTGGTGGGGGGGGGTCATAGGTTTAAAATACAGGCAAATGAACTATGAACAAATTTGAATGATAGTTCATTTATCTCCTTCAATTAGTGTTGTTAATTTGTAAACCTAATAACAACTTCGCTACATTGCACCAAACCAACTACCAAAAGTCATAAATCACATTACAACCAAAATGGACTAGGATCCAGTCCGGTCTTTCTTTTATGTACTGTACTCATCTGTTATGTCAATATGATGATTGAGTTCATAGCGGGACTTTCCAGATTGTTGGCTCAGGCCAGTGTGCTGTGTTTGATCTGTGCCCGGGTATTACTTGCTCTTATGTTTCTCTTGATCCTCTCTTTTTTTTTTTTTCAGAGCATAGGAAAAGGATCTCTCTGGTCAATAGACCCGGAGTATAGACACAACCTGATCCAAGCACTGAAGAAAACACCGTATCATCCCTACTCAACAGCCCTGGCCAACCCCTCCACATCCCCACCCACCTTGTCTCAGACATTTCACCACAGGTAAAGGCAACATCAGAGAAATTAGATATATAAATGCATGTATATAACTTTTTTTTTCGCTCGTTTTACTCATTTTTTTTGTCCCCTCTCGACGGCATTTTTCCCGCTTAACGGCATCAAAAACTGTCATGACCTTTTTGGGTTGGCCGTGTCTATGTTGTTTTGCCTCCCTCTTCAGGTGTTTTGGGGTAATTGTTCATATTTTCATGGCTGTTCGCGTCTGCTATTGGTCGGTGTCACGGTGTCACAAAGATGGAGTCACTAAGATGCCGACATGCTAACTACTTGATCTCGTGTGAGTGCTTACAATATCGTATTTATTGTGCATTCTAGCACTTAATGCTAACTTGAATTAGTTATTCATGGGTCCCAAGATTGCTAGCGATGTTAAAGGTAGAAGTAAGAAGATGATTAGTATGGAAACGGAGGTGGAGATAATCAAGGAATACAAAGAAGGCTAGGCTAGGCTAGGCTAGGCTACACTTGCTAGGGATTATGGCCGTAAGTAGCTCAAGTCAACGTCCCTCAAAGGTAAATAAAATTTCATTTTTCCTTTTTATATTTTATTTTTGATGTTATTTATTTACATACTTGTATAGTGTATATATAAGTGGCGCTTAATATACTGTTTCGTTACAAATATGTAATATATTTTGATGTTTTTACCTTGGGTTTTACACACATTAGCTTTACAATCCCAACCCCGGAACAGTTGTTTCTTGCAAGTTGGTAAGATACTCAATTAAGAAATCAATATAATTTCTAAAGTGTCTTTGGTTGCCAAACGAATGGAATAAAGCCGTTGATCTTCATTGCTAATCTTGAATATTAGCATCCACTTTTCTTCTTGTGGCACTCCCTCTCCTTAACTTCCCCAGGCATCGACTCGCAATCCCGCCCCATCTTTCCCTAAATCTGTTTGCACGCCGGTGTTTTCATGCAACAACACTCCCGCCCTTCTTTCCTATCTCCCACATCCTCAGGCACATCACAGGTAAAAGCAGTGCTTGCCTTTTTTCCACATTCGTGGATTCACCCCCCCAACCCCTCCCCCTCCCCACTATCTCTTTCCCTTTAGGCCTCAATCGTGTTTCCCTCCCTCTCCTTTCAGCAAGCTTTCTAACACTTTTTTCCCCCCCTGATCTCTTAATTCATCTTCTTGCTCTGTCCATTCCTCTTTTGCCTTTTCGACAGCACCTAACGCACTGTTCCGCTTCTTTTAACTCATTCAGTGCCAGAGACGTATTTTCACTTTTTTTTTTTAAGAGTCCGGACTTTGAATCCCAGATACTTAGGTATTAAATCGATGCTTATGTTAAGGACATTAATTTCCTGATATTGAAGTGATAAAATTATACTTAAGTATCTTGGACTCTTAAAAAAAAAGTGTGAAAATACGTCCCTGGCATAGAATGAGTTAATATCCAATGTACCCTTGTTATTCTCCTCAGGTCCAATTAGTTTGTGTAGTCAAGTATTTTTGATATTCACATATCCTACAGAAGATTGGAGTCAACTATCAAGTATTCATTAAAAAATAAAAAAAGTATATATTTTTTAAGTCCGAATACCACTTTTCTACGTAATAATGTTAATAATAAAAAATTGTTAAAAAGTGATCTGTTGGTATAGCAACTGTCAGCTGTCAGCATCATAGTGTTCAGCAATTTACATCTATCTGGCCAGCCTATATAGAGCGCTTTAGCATTGCTGATTAGGAGCTAATTTATGTTTGAAGCAACTATAATGGAGCCTGAGCCAGGGTGAACACTGGCAATTTGTTTTTCCAATTACAGTGGACCCCCGGGTTACACCGTCCCTGGCTTACGTTTTTTTCATGTTGCGATGTGGAAAATGAGTTTTTTCATCCCCTCTTTAAGGTGTTTTCCCCGCTTTGCGACAAAAACAACTGTCATGACCCTGGGGGTTGGCTGTATTTGTTTTGTTTTGTCTCCGTCTGCAGGCGTTTTTACGCAATTGCACTTATTTTCTGTTGCTCGTCAATGCCTCCATGCAACGCGTCACTACAATGCTGGTCCGCTATTGGTCGGCCTCACTCGTTTCAAAATGGCGGAACGGTAAAGCTTCGTTCTATCCGAGGTTCGAAACGCATTAGCTGTTTAACACAGGTTTGGATTGCGGTGAATTCGCCTTACGAGCCCAACCGCGGAACGGATTCATCTGGTAACACGGGGCCCCGCTGTATTTTTTTTTCTCCAGTCCTATCCGTCCGCTACGTTATCGTTCAATTAATTTCTCCTTTGTCTTCATTCACTTTTATCATAGTCCCTCATTTTATTCCGAGCACTTTCCTTTCCCTCCTCGACCTCTCCACCCCCCCCCCCCCCCCCCCTCCAGCCACTCCAACTTCTCAGTCCCAAGCTCCTCTTCACATCCCCGTGGATATGTCAATGAGAGGTACTATTAGTGGGCTTTTTCCCTTTTGTCCGTTTTCCCTCTTTCTCGCCCCCCTCGGAAAAAAAAAGTCCCGCCGCCGTGGCACCCCGCGCCGCCGCTGCCGAGCTGATCCGGGCAGGTTGGCTTGCAGAGCTAGCGGACTGTGTAAGACTGAATAATTGGTTGGGCATAAAATGTAAAAGTGTCATTTTGAACAATGAGGTATGGGGAAGTGGAACAAATTGGAGGCCAGATTGGGAACATGGGGGAGAGCTGAGGGGGCGCTAAGGAGATGTTGGAGTTGGGGGTTGGGGGCCGCAGTCATTTACATGGTGACCCACAGTGGGAGATGAGAGAGGAAAGTGAGGACGGTTCATTTTGAGGTTAGAGAGAAGCTGTTGGTCCCCTGTGATGAAGTACCTGCCAAGTACGCAGTGGGTGTGCTGGTGTGTTACTGTATCATTTTTGTATTACGGCGATACACCAAATTAAGTCGGTTTTTACATGACAACAAGCTTGTACCTTCGGCTAGAGCCGAGTAATCTAGCTCGGGGAGTGACAGTTGTGTTCCGCAACTCTTGTTTTTAATGTGATGTACTCATGCTGGCAAGTTTTTTTTTTTTTTTTTTGAATACCCGTGGGGGTATGTGAGGGTACTTTAGGTGGTACGTAAGATTTCAGAGTTTCTGCGGGTATCGGCAAATGTATGCACCTCGTCGTCTCTTAGGCGTATATTTACATATCTTTCAGTCTCAGACGTTCAATCCCAGGTACTTTATTCATGCGTTTGTTATTTATTTTATTTGTACAAAACTATCTAGAGTCCTACCTTGACCCTAATAATTAAATTTAAAAAATGTAAATTTGCATTGGGATTGAATGAGCCAATGCTCTCCAGAGAATAGTTTATTTTTCTTTTCAAATTAAAAGAAAATTAGTTGGAACTTGTATGTATCACTAAATTGTGTTATATAGTGACTGCTTTGCAAAACCTTACATGCTTTCATTTTTTATCATTTTTATTCATCTCAAAATGCTTGCGCAGGTACTTGTCTGAAAACTGTTTCATTGACAAAAAGCTCGTTGGTTTTAGACATTTTACAAATGTCGGCATGACCTTTGGAAGACAAAATTTTAGGGTCAATATTTTAGTCAATTTTGTGACATGTGACTGACCAAACCTGCTAACGAATCATTAATATAAAATAATAATGTTAGAGCATTTTTTTCTTCTGTAAATTAAGAAAAAAAGTCCTGCTTTTTTTTTTTATATATATTGATTAAAATAAAATAATAATGTTAGAGCATTTTTTTCTCCTGTAAATTAAAAAAAAAGTCCTGCTTTTTTTTTAAATGCGATTCATTGATTAATCAACGAAATATTCAAAATTTTAATAGATTTTTTTTACACAATTGCTGTTTGTAGCCCTAATTTACTTCAATGCTAAAATACAAATACTTTTTGAGGTTTAAATTTCTACAATTTCCATGAATAAAACTGCAACAAATTGTTTCCGATGATAATTTTTTATTATACTATTAAGAAACACAAAATGCTTACTTAATTGATGTAAGCATCATTTATTTAGTTCTAATTGTGTAACTCTTTATGATATATTTGATCTTAATTCAATTCATACTTGCTCCATTTTTTTTTTAATCCTCAAAATGATCACTGAAAATATATATATGCAAAGCAGACATTTGTCACCGTCGATATTCCGTGGTTGTTGTTTTCTTTGTCAACGTTACATGCTGGCAGAGTGCAGCAGTGATTAGTTGCCTCCAAGCAGCAGCATCAAAAACCTAAGAGCTAAACAAAACTTTTCATGCAAACACTGACCCACTTTACATTAGCCCTTTGCTAACTTCCTTTGCTGCTCATTATGACTTTCTGGCTCGGGGAAAAAAAAAGCAGCTCATTTTGACCAGAATGCTTTTCAAAACAAAAAAAAAAAAAAAAAAAAGCTTTACTCAAACGTGTAGACATTTTTGGTGATGCCTTTAAAATAAATGAATATTTTCAGCAAGTTGAGTAGGTCAAAAGCTAAATCCACAATGTTTTGCTAAAGTGGCTGTATGCTGGATGAGTGGTATACAACCGAGGTCCCCAACCAGCGGTCCGCGGCCCGGTATCGGACCGTGGATCAATCGGTACCGGGCCACATAGATCGTACCAAACAATTATGTTTTGGAATTGATTTAGTTTCTCATTGAACAATTCATTCATTTGTGCTGTTTGGCTCGATTTTTGTTGTTTGGCGCCGCCTCTGGCCGCTGTCAATATTACATTTTGTAGTGAGGAAGGCTGGTGTGGCTCCCCCACGGACCGATGATAAAAAAAAGTCGGGGACCCTTCGTATACAAGACATTTTTATAATAGGTGCCAGCCATTTTCTGATTCTCCTTTACCTCAACGCAAAAAAATAAATACATAAACAAATAAATAAATACCTCGGCTTGAATGCCTAAATTCAGGAAAGATATGTAAAAATACGTTTTTGGGATTGGATGAGATAGTTGAAAGCTATGCACGAGCTCTGAATGTTAATTAAAAGTTATTTCAATGAAAAGTTATTACATGCAAAAATATATGTTTTAAATATTTTTCACCGGATTTCTTTTTTTTAGAAAAATCAAACATTTAAATACATTTTTGTTGGGTTCATTACTTCAATTTAAATTTATTAAATATATATATATATATATATATATATATATATATATATATATATATATATATATATATATACCTACATCCATCCCTGTTCTGTCAAAGATTCCCCAAGACAGCAAAAATTAGTTCATGAGACATTAGTCATAATATTGAGCATTAAATAGTCCACATTCCATTTGATTAAAAAAAAAGAAAATGTATCCATAAAACAGTTTTATCGCAGGTTCATGATACTCTTTATAATGCTTCCCGGGCTTTTAATACCTTTAGTCACTTCACTCAGTCTGAATAGCATAAAGGGAATATCATCTGTTTTATCATTATAGCCACCAAGTGAATTCAAGGAGAAAACAAGGTTCACTGGAAAAGGCAATTAATATTAATCATAGCAATCAGAACACATCGTTTAGTGGCATGAAACAATAAACTACCTGGAGTTAATTTTGTATCCTTAGATAGCAAAGTCCGCCAGTGTTTTTTTTTTCATCCTCAAGATGTCTCAGTTAACACAATTATCATCAGTTAATGGCAATTTTTATACTCTGTTGTTGTTATTATGCTGTTGTCTTCAGGTTATTTAGTTTTTATTTATTTATTGTCATCCAAGTGCCCCCTAACCAATGCAAAGAATATTTGGATGAAAAAAAACAAGTGCTGTGATATTCAGGTGTGATTAGAGTTTCGCTTAGCATATTTGGCACGACCACAGCAAGAATGCTGTGGAAGACAATTACCCAAAAATGAACCAAATATTGTGCACGGTTTAATAAAGCAAAGGCATACAATGTGGGTTTGAAAAAACACAATCTAGCAAAAAAAATTCCAATTCATTTGCTTTTAATTTGAAAACCGAACCGTTCCTGCCTCGGCATCAAAACGCAGTAAAATAGATACGCTGCTATCTGCATGAACCTTGTTAAAAGTGTCTTCACATAGCCCAGTGCTTCTCAATTATATATTCATTATTATTATGATATTGTTGTAATTAGTAATGGTAAGATTTAGAACATTTTTCATTACGGAAATAAGCCTTTTACCAGCGAGAGTAAAAAAATAAAATGACAAGTATTTGCTCATGAAACGGTTAAAGTAGGTTTATATTTAAAACATACTGATGGTTGTTAAGATATTTATATTATTTATATTCATTTAATTTGTTCCTTTTTAATGAAAAACAGGCTAAATCTTACACATTGCCCCTTTTGAAGTTATAAAAACATATACCATGATTTTATTGGTCCGTCCACTAAAAACAAATATTTTCCATGGGGTCATCCGTGCCCCCCCCCCCCCCCCCCAGTATTTGAAAAACACTGACATAGCCTCAGGTTTAACTCATTCACTTCCATTCACGGCATTTGGGTGTCAAAGGTCAATTTTTTTACTAGCCCGGCAATGCATAAGTTGCCCATTAACTGCCAATAAATAATAATAAGTGTGAGTAAAAAAATAAAATTCTAAGTATTTGCTCGATTAAAATAGGTTTATTTCATCCACGTGGATCTCGGTGAGTCTCCTCAATCCGCCACAGTATCTCGCTCTCAAGCGCCCTCGTTCTCAAGACTATTATGTTATGAAGTGTAATGATGGTGAATGGTTTTGCTGCGGCTCCATTGTGTTAAGGTCAAGGACCGTCTCAAGCAGTTCAACGCAACTCGGGGCAGAAGGGAAGAATGAAGTAAAAACGTTTGACTTGAGATGAGAGGACGACGACGTTTGTCGGCTAATGTCGCTCACTCACCCCTCCGCTCTCACGGGCCGTAATAACCCCCCCCGCGCCGCCGTTTTGCGCCTCTTCCCGAGGAACGTTTGTGGTTAAGTCCGCCAATTTCTTTGTGCATGAATGTATTCATGAATAAATGGGTGTGTTTGCGCGCCTGCAAAAAGGAGGGTGAGCAGGAGTATGGCGGGTAGGAGGTCAGCTCCGTGGTGCATTCCTTCACACCCCATCAGCATCTGGATGAGAGGAAGAGGAGGAGGAGTGGAGGATGGATGTCTCAAGGGGGATGTAGAGGAGCTTGCTCTCGTTCCGTCTCCTTTCTTTCTCTCCCAGCCTCCTTCCTCCCTTCCCTCGGAGGAAACAAACGAGGGGGGGTGAGCGTCTACCACAAGTTTAGCCCACTATATTAAATGCACAGCGCGTCGCCCCGGCAACGGGAACGCCACCATGGCAACACATGTAAGGCAGGTGCCGTCGCGCCGCAAGGCCATTTGTTGAGACGGTGCGGGGATGGAAAGAGAGATGCGAAGAAAGAAAGAAAAAAGAAAGAAAGAGGAGGGGTGAGATTCACAGGGGGGGCGGGTGCTAGGGAAAACAGACAGGCTGTTAGCGCAGGAAAAATATGTTATCGCCGTGGCAACGCAATGTGGCAACTCTCCATGGCAACAGCAGGTGGCTCAGGGCTGAAATGTGCAGCTTTTGCGTTTTGCGCGAGTGTGCGCTCGTGCCAGCCCCCGGTCCATCTTTCCCCTGCATCTGGCGAGGTGAGAGCCACATCACAAGTGCAGACGTCCAAATCCTCTCATTCAGCAGCTTAGCGCAACATAAAACAGGCCTCGCGTTACAAAGGAGACTCTCCCGATGAGTGGAAACCAGTAGGCTGCTTTTTCTCGCTTCCTAACGTCTCCAGGTGTTCTTTGTCTAGCCCGCCTGCCTTTGTTTGTTTATTTTCTTGTTTGTTTGCGTGCGCAAAAAGAGCCGCGAATGAGTGCAGCGTAGGAAAGAAAAAGGCGTCCGGACTTGACTGCTAATGTTGCGTGAAAGGATCTAGATCGCGATATTTTTATCGTTCCCGCGGTTAAATACAGTGGACCCCCTCCGTAGGAAATGGATCCGTTCCGGGGTCGGGATCGCGAGGCGAAATTGGTGTATGCCGGGCATGTAGGTAATTAGCTAATGCGGATAAAAGCCCTGGTAAAAACATCAAAATTGTAGATACGTATTAAAAATTAATACAGGATTTATGCAGGTTACAGCAAAGGTGAGCCCCTAGTCAGCCTTTTTTCCCTGGTTACTTGAATTAGGTTTACCGGATGAGGATTACATGAAAAACAGGCTGGTTAGGGACTCTCGAGGACCGGACTTGGGCACCCCTGGGTTATAGGTTAGTCTGAAACTGAAAAAAATATTACTCAAAGTGCATCAAAGTGTCTGAAATAAAGATATGTCAGTCTGTATTCAAACTAGAAACAATTTTGACCAAGTGAACCATTTGATGCTGTATTAAAAAAGAGATATTATTGTAAATTGACACCAATATCTTTAATATTTTAACCTGAGTTTCTGGCCCCTGCACGTTGAACTTGATTGCACCACAGTACCACCTAGTGCCTTAGCTATGCAACTACACTACACAAAAGCAAAGGATTGTCTTAAAGGGACTGTGTGTACGATTTACATCGTTTTTCATTAAAAAGGAATACATTAAATGACTGTAAATTTAAAAATAACTTGCAAATAAATGTGTTAACAGCCAACAGTATGTTTTGAATAGAATCAAAGGTCTAGTTATCATTAAATTATGTTACATGGTGGCAGCCATATTTGTTATAGTTACGGACAATGGTAAATGCAGCACCTGCAGCACCTCCTGCTGTCCGTAATGAAAAACAGTCTAAATCTTACACACTGTCCCTTTAAAGTGACAACATGTAAGATTTCAACCATTTTGCATTAAACGTCAATAAATTAAATGATTATAAATTTCAAAAAGTTGCAAATGACGACAACGCTATGTTTTGAATATAATCGCAGGTTTAGTTATCATTAAATTATTTTATATGGGGGGTGGCACTCCTCCGGAGGTTCCCATGTCTGTTATAACCGGAGGAGGAGTGTGTATTGCTGTGTTTACCGTAATGCCCCTAAAACTCTCACGGGCACATGTGAAAAATTACACATACTCTTTTTAAAAGAAAATGACATAATGGCATATATATATATATATATATATATATATATATATATATATATATATATATATATATATATATATATATATATATATATATATATATCCCCAAAAATATATATTTTTATATATATATATATATATATATATATATATAGGGCCTAATTTAAAATGAACTGCCATTGTTTTTTTTGTTTTTTTGGAGGGGGTGGGGGGTGTGCATCTCAAGTACCAGTGTTATCAGAGTTGTACTCACACTATGTATGTGTGTTGGAGTTGTCTCCATCTATGTGAGAAATACCATCATTACCTCCCTCATTAGCGGTGCAATGATCACCTAAACAGAGTCCCCGGCTTTGTGCACTCGTTTCCTGTGTATGTGTGCGTGGATGTGTAGTGTCAGCTCGGAGCGAGACGCGCGCGTTTAAATGTGTCACTCTGCAGGCATATTTATCTTAAACACGCCTTTGTGACATAAGCATGTGTTAACTGCGAATGCGTTGATGACTTTTTTTTTTTTTTCGTTGGATGTGTGCGGACCCGTGGCAGGCGGTGGGGGGTTGTCATGAGAAATTACTCCCATGGACTTATGGCGGCGAGGCTGTAATTCTCCGAGGTAATCACAGGGAATAATGGCAACAGTGGGACACCCGGGAATCTAATCACTATAATCAGAAGTGCGGGCTTATGGGTTCAAATTCCTGCCTTGTTATTTTGCTCACAATGAAGCCTGTTAGGCTGGTTGACGTGATCAAATGGTTGACCACTTTTCTTTCTCTACCCCCCCCCACGTTTTACGCAGTCCTCCACTATGGTCGGGGAGTCCCCTCTTCAGGAAGAATGGCGGCGTCCTCCTACAAGGTATGATCTCCCGTCTTTTTTTGTCACCCTCCTCTTTTTTTTTTTTATGCCTTCGCTCCATTCCCCCCCGAAGGTGCCGAACGCGCAATCATCTCAATTCCAAAGCCGTCTTTTTAAAAGCGCGCCTTGAGAATACCGAGTGCCGAGTTCTGACACTTGGCTGAATGCCAGCGAAGGAATGCTTTCCTACAGCGGCGTATTTGAAAGTTGAAAAATAAAAAAAACTAACCAGCAGGGACATATCAATTGAGAGGGAAGGTTGGGGAGCAAATCCCCTTGTCTCTTTTTCCTCATTCAACACACAACAGGCATTCTTCCTGTCCCGGGCTTTTGTTGTTACACGCCCCCTTTTCCCCGTATTTCCCATTATTCCCCTTTTCCCGTCTTCGCGTCCCCCCCCCTCCCCTCCCTGGTGGCTGCTAGGCAGTTTAAATGGACATTCAATCCCAATCAGGGAGCACTCCAGGAGCTGGCCGGGCCGCCGAGTCCTAAATGGAGAGGGAAATGGATACATTAGGCGTCTGCGGCGTGCCCTCCATCGCCGCCGATAATGGAGTAGTAATGGTCAAGGAGCCGAGGTCGGACGGTGTCTGAAAACCCGGACTCCCTCCGGACGCGTAGTCTGAGAGTGATGTCTCTTAGCGGCCTGAACTCACGCGGGGAGGATGTGGACAGGCAGGGGCGACAATTGACATTTAACACGTTTAACCTTGTAATCAATGAAGTATTCTGATCATTCGTTATGACTTCAATCCCCCCGTGGCCGTCATTAGTCACATTCCGACTATAGACCGTGGTTAATAATCGCGTTTTATTGAAATGGTGGTAATAGGTAAGGATTTAAGACTGACAGGTGTCAGCTTTGATTATCGATGTGAAGAAAAAGACGACGAATTCAAGAATTCGTCATTTCCGCTGTAGAAACAATCGGGGGGGAAAAATTAACTCAAATCTGGTCAAAAATTAATAACCCTTAAAACAACTCCGAAAGAGCCAATTAGATTTATATCTCCTTTGAAAGATGTCCGAGGAAGCGGCGATTACAGAAAACAAACATCATCAAGATTAGAGTTAATAAATCCAGAAGCGCAGGAAAAAAAATGGAATAAAATAACATAATAAAAGTAACAATAATAATCTATTCATTGCAGGAGCAACTGATGACTGAAATTAAGGTTTATTTTTGACCCAACAGTAGCAATGTGGGAAATCGGCAGAAAAAAATAAAAATACTTTTTTTTGTGTAAATCAAATTAATAAACACCACTAATATATCCTGTGAATAAAAAAATGACCACAATAATGTATTCTGGTTTTAAATCCATTTGAACATAATTTATAGTTGAAGAACAAACTAACCTATTTTTAGCTTATACATAACGTGCATTAAGGCTACAATTAAGTAGTTATTAAATATTGTCAACATGTTTCATAAACCCACGATCCAGCAATCTTTTGTAAAACTTCACTTTCACGATTGAGTGAATTTTCAAATCAAATATTTAAAATGAGAAATTAATTCGTATTTCATACGTATATACGTAATACGTAATATAGTAGTATATACGTAATACGTATTTCAGCATCAAATCTAAGGTAATGCTTTAATGCTATCACGGGAACAGTGGAGTTTTCCTTTCAAATTGAGAGCAAATTAATTGGAACATGAGGCAATTTATGACTGAAAGGATTGCCCAGCCCTAGCCAGCGCGTTTTACACTGTTGTAACATATACAAAATCAACAATCCCAAAGATGATCCAAAATTGTGTTGCTTTGTGGGTTATTCCTTTGAATCAAGTGAAAAAAAAATCTTAAAAAAAAATTTGTCAAAAAAAAAACTAATTCCCACTCCATTGGACACAAATTAATAAACTGTATTTCTAGATTATATACAGTAGGGTTCAATAGCAGTAAACGATGATACATTCACTGCCAGCCCATAAAAAATGAATCCGCGACGTCTATAGCTGTCAATGGTATCGAACGCTTTAATTGCAATTTTTTCGAGTAAAACCCAGGACTAATCTCCAAATGAAATGACTCCTGTCCTAGCGCACGAGAGAGGCATGCTGACTGGACAGATTTCTTCGTGAGGCAATTCTGTTGATTAGCATTTCAGCTTAATATGAGCCGTGTATGTGGGCGTGTTGGCTAGCTCGCAGCGATTGAGCGATACGCTGGCTTTGTCTTGCCCTCATGTAAGTAGCAGCACGTGTCAGTCATCCCGCCGCTTAGACACTCTGCCGGATTGTCAAACACACGAGCCGGTTAGCGCGCTTTAACCGCCGGCGTTTCGAGCCCGCCGGCATCCTACCCATGGTGCACTTTGATTTTGTGTTTTTGGGTCATTTCCTTCCGAGCGTTTTCGCCAAAAGTCGGACTTCTCCCGGTAGCGTGATAACAAAAGCGGTCGTGCCGTTTTGAGCTTTGACGCGGTGTCGCCCTCTGGGTGAAATTTCAGCTCCCCGCTGGCTTTTTTCAATGCGTTCCCTCTGAGGTGCCTCTATTATTTATCGAGTGGCCAAACGAGCGGCCGGAAAGAGGGAGAGGGGCGGCTTTTAAACAGTTTTGTTGTCAAGGTCTGTCGGGAGTGACCTTTGAACCCGTTTGACCGCGCGAGTGAGCGCGGCGAGCGTGTGCGGCACGCGCGTTTGTGTGTACTTTTGCCTGTCTGCCGCGCTCCTCTGTCGGCTGCGTGGAGACGGCTGCCTGCGGGGCCATGTGGAACTCATTTAACAGGAGGCTGGAGGAGCCAAGTCTGCGTGTGTGCACGGCACATGAAAGCCAAGGGAGGGGGCGCCTGGATTTCAGGGCTTCGCTTTCCCTGGAAAACAGGCAGGCGGACAGGGAGATGAGTGATAGGCAAAGGATGCGTGATGCAGACGGAAAGGCACGGGGGCTGACCTGAACAGGAAGCCGCTAGGCCCTTTTCTATTCATGAAAAAAAAACTCAATCCATTCACTGTCTATATATATATATATATATATATATATATATATATATATATATATATATATATATATATATGTAATAGCATTTGGCCTACATTATGAAATTATGAATTATGTAATTATGAAATTACATTAGTAAAAGTTTATTTATTAGTAATTAGTAAATGTCGTGTTATTATTTTGTCCAGTTTATGCACATGCACAGGTTAATACCCATGGCATAATGGGGAAAAAAAATGTGCATTTTTCGCATTTAGCTTACAAATATGTTTTTGCAAGTACATTTGAAAGTATATATATATATATATATATATATATATATATATATATATATATATATATATATATATATATATATATATATGTACAGTAAAATTCCTCTACACCGAAACCTGCACATGCAAAAAAAAATCCCGCAGTGTGAAAAAAAAAAACCACACATCTCCCTCTTTCTTACTTCCTCATACAAGGAAAAATATTAAATGATTTTTTTTTTCTGCATTTGCATCACACTGAAATTCACTATAGTCAAAACAAGCTTGCAGGAAAAGTCTAGCTTGGTTTAAAACTTGACACGCCGGCATGCGATTTCCAGCACTTATAGGGACAGTGTGTAAGATTTTGACAATTTTTCATTAAAAAGGAATAAATGAAATGATTCTAAATTTCAAAAACAAATACATGTGTTCTTAATGACCAACAGTATGTTTTAAATATAATAGTAGGTCTAGTTATCATTAAATGAGATTACATGGGATGTCTAAATCTTACACTTTGCCCCTTTAAATAAAAATTTTAAAAAACTTCCATATACCATCCGCGTTAACGTCCAATGTCATAACCCGCGACTTTTCTGTGACAAAAATGTTTTTTGCTCAATTTTTGCTGCTGCAGCTCATATAACAGTGTATCTTATAGTCCAAAATTATGGTAAGTGGCCATGCCACGTTAAACTTTGAAACATCGTCACCATCTGGGTGAAATTTCAGCTCCCTAGCGTCTTCTTTCAACACTCTCCCTTAAAGTGAAATCCTTTGATGTAAAGATGACAAATCTTCTTCCTCTCTTTTTTTTTTTTACTTAAAAATGGTTTGCGGCCCAAAGTCAGACAAAGAGATTTCTGATTATTTGCCCTTCTCAATAAGTCATGCATCACCCTTTGCGTGAAAAATGCTGCGCGTTAGTTTGCCCCAATGTCTCCTTAGCATACATCCCGCGCTTATTTGCTGCAGAGCCGGCAAACATGCTCAGTTGGAGATATGAGTCATCACTATACATAGAAAGACAGATCGATGAAGAGGAACGGGGAGACAAAGCAAGGAGCCGCGGATAGCGTTACGCGGGACGGAAAAATCTTCCGCGCAACTTTGGACTCGAGCTCCGCGCGTGTGTGTCAAGGACAAACAGCGGCGGTCAGGAGAGCGCCGCTGAGCTCGGAGAGTCCAGGTCAAACAGAGCTCGGTATTTCCTACCCGGCCCCTTTTTTTTTTTTCCTTTCCCTTTCGTCGGCGTTCTCCTTCTCTTGTGTCACTTTCTCTGCTGATGCATGATCTACCGCTCTGTGGCATGTGGAACGGGAGCCGTTGCCATGGCGACCTAAAGCCCGGCCGGAGCTCGAGGCGGGGAGGCGAGAGGAACCGTCGGGGGTGGGTGGGGGGGGGGGGGGGGGGGGGGGGGGCTCATGTCAACCCGTGCGCTGACCGCATACACGAGCGTGCGGCCAGTGATCAAGATTAAAAAAAGAGACTGTGCAGGGACTTACTTATAAGGTTATGGAGAGCGGAGCGGCAGATATCGGGGGCAGAGCCGCGCTAACTAGATTACCGCCAGCGAAGAAGCAAAGCGAACGGCTAACAGTGACATACTTCAAAAATATACGACGTTTATGTCATCTCCGCAACATGATTCCCACCCAAATAAATGTCGCCGGGACGTTTTGTTGGTGGGCACTTTGGGATGCTGAGTGAGGTTTAATGAGCTCGGGGTTCCCGGACTGAATGAAATTTCGCCCTGTAAAAGTGATCGTGAGCGGTGTGAGACTGAAAAAGAGGAGGGGAAGAAATAGAGCGCCTCAAAATCAAATTGGGAATGGCTGTGATGCGGCTTTAGGAGGGCAAAGGGAATTTAGTATGCAAAGCGTTTTGGGTAAAAAAAAAAAAAATTAATACATGCCATCAGTGTCTGATTTATTAAAGTGTATAACCATTCAAACTTGATTTGTATTTGTCCACAAAATAATAGTCAACCTAAAGTTTCCTCTTTTGGATCACAGACGAGAGCTGTTATCAAAAAAAAAAAAAACTATTATGAATAAATATTTGTCCTCAAACGATAATCAACAAAAAGCGTCGGCCCTGCTAAAGAAATATTTATAAATAAATATTCATCCACAGAAAAATGTTAATTTTGGGATTACAGTAGGTATGTTTAAAATTAATCGACCGATTAATCGGTATTTAATATTTTTTCTATAAAAAAAAATCCATATTAGACTTGCCCTTGTATATTTTTTACAAAATAATTAAGATATCTCATTTTTCGGTCAATAAGGCACCGTGTTGCTAGCACAATACTGCTGCATCATTTCCAAAAAAAAAAAAAAAAGAAGAAGAAAAAATACAGTTAATATATCACAAAGTGTACACTGGGAGTTCCACAAGCAACAAAGCAACAAACAAACCCATGAAAACATGCAGTAACCCCCCCGGTGGAGGTAACAAAGCTGTATTGATGTGGGGGCTTAGTGTTTGTAGCGCCTTTCAACAAGCTTGGGCAGCAGACAGCGCAAACAGCAGGTACGTTTTCAAATGTGAACTGAGTGAGAAGGAGATGACAGCTGTGGAAGGAAAGCGTCGCGGTGAGCCACCAGCTTTGAGTCATGGAAAATTCGGATTTACAAATACAAGCGCGCGCAGTATTTCACATATGGTAGAAATCCTCGATGGGTTTCGGGTTTGGGGATTTGGCCGAGGCTCTGAACGATAGGTAGGTAGGAAATTGGCAGCATTGTCTCAACATGCTATTTACAACCATTAATCTTATTGCTGTTAAATCAGTTCCTAATAAAGAAGGGTGATTGTACAGTAGTTTTATGGGTTTTTTTTTTCAAAATACAAACATGATAAGCTAGTGAAAGAAGAGTTTAGAACAACTTACTTGTTGTCATTAACCAATTTCTAGGATTGAAACACACACATATATATATATATATATATATATATATATATATATATATATATATAATATATATTTTTTTTTTTTTTTTTTAAATTGGCAAAAAAAATTGAATAAATTCGGGTTGAAATGACCAAAAATGACTTTTTTGACAGCTACTTGATCCAAATTTGCTCAAAAGTGAATAATGTGCTTGGTTCTAAGTATGCTTAAGTTTTTCATTGGTTTGTACTCAGCAAGGAAGTTAGCTGTGTTGCCCTGTGTGCCAAGTTTTTGTTTTTATTATTTACTCTATTTATTTATTTAAGTTTATTATTATTATTATTAATATTTTTATTATTATGGTTATTATTAGTAGTAGTAATTATATATTGACCAAAATAATCGTGATTGTTATTTTGGCCATAATCGTGCAGCCCTAATCTCACTAATGTTTCTCGAAACAGTTTCAATTTAAATAGAATAGTTCGCTATTTAAGTGAAATTTATCATCGTCAAACCGTATTTTATAATGTTCTGTTTTCATTGCTTTGGAAATGAAAAATTATTTTTTATTCTTACTCGATTATCCAATTATCCAATTGATTATTTTTTTTTTTTTTTTTTTTTTTCTAATAATAACCGAAATATTACACAGCTGAACGTGGCAGCGATTGTCAGCCCAGTTGAAAGGAATTTTGGACGTGCGTAGCCGTCGATGGCAGTGAATGAGGTCAAATTCCGAGCGCCGTTGGTGTAGCTCCATCTGCAGAATCTGGGCGGTCCCACCTCCACTTGCCCCCAATGCAAGTAGACAGTAACTCCAAAATGACGATAGTCTGTTTTTTATTTTTCTCCAGTTCTCGTTTGTCGCACATGACACCACTCCACAAAGTGTCAAAGAGCCACCCGCTATTTTGACGCCACCTTCAGGTGACGACCTTGAAACGGTAAAGCGTAAGTCCACGCGGCGCGCTTTCTTTTCTACACTGCTACGCCGCGTTAAGTGGGCGAGAGCTATAAATCTTGCGTGGAACACATCGCGTTGGATCAGCGGCGTCGGTGAAGCGGGATCTTGAGCTTTCGACACAGATTTTCAAAAGGTTTGGGAGTCCGAGCTTTTGTGGGTCACTCGAGGACAGTCGGGGATTTGTTCCAAAGCCGTTCCATCATCCCGGCCGTACGGCGGTCCGCTGTGCCGCCAGCTCAACGTTTGTCCCGTTTGCAGGAAGTTTCCACTTTCGCAACCTTTCTATATTTGGCGCCCGTGATGCTTCCAATGTAATCGTTTGTTGACAAGTGAGCTCTTCGCGCACCCTTTGATCAGATCGGGCGTTTCGGGTAGAGGTCGTTGTATGCTTTTAGCGGTTATTTGATCAAAGAATGACTTAGCAAAATTACTATTTGCAGGCGGGAGTCATTTCGTTTGAGCGGGAGATTTGTTTCCTCCTTTTTAATCAAAAGTGAACTTGTTTTATTGAACTGTTTATTGTTTTTGGAGGGCATTCTGCGCATGTGCAGAAGCTGTGGCGTTATTGGAAAAAAACTGTAAAAAAACAAACATAATGGTATAAATATATATTTTTTTATTCACTTCTATATGCATGTCAGGAACGCATGGCATTATGGGAAATGTATTTACAAACACTTGTGTGTACTTGCAAGTAAATGCAAATGTACTTTGTGGCTAAATTCTCCCATTTTGCTACAGTGTTGACTTGTGCAGGGCATGCTATGGGGAAAAAAAATTTTGAAACCCTCAAAGATATTCTATAGTCTTAACTTTTTGATCATATTTGTATAATGTAGACCAAACTATAAAAAAAAAAAATAGTAAAAGTTTTTTTCAAATTGTGCATGCGTCAATATTTCATGGCATGATAGGAAAAAATATGTGCAGAAACGTTTGAACGTAATTAAAAAATATTTTTGAATATGTTCAAATGGTCTTATAGGCTAAATGCTAAAAATAGTGAGGGGTTTTCCTATAAAACCCTCATAGTATTGTGGAGGAAAAACGCTAGATTGACATCAAAATAAAACCATAAGTATTTCGAAACATTGTATATTAATTTAATTCAAAAAATAATTGGTAATGTTAAAACTAAAAAAAAATTAAAAAATGCTTTTTTTCTTTACAGCACGTGCACAATCCAGGACCACGTGGCATAATAGGAAGTAAATCTGTTTGTTGCATTGATCTTACAAGTATGCCTGAACATATTTACCAGTACAAAAACGTTTTTGTGAGCTAAATGCTAAAAATTCACAATTTTTTCCCCATATATATATATATATATATATATATATATATATATATATATATATATATATATATATATATATATACTGTATAAATAAAGGCTGTGTGGCAAAATCGACTGGTATTTGCAACTGTTCATTAGTCTCTTCACCTTGACTAAAGACTTCATTTCCAGCTGAAGAAAAACAAGCCTTAAGCATGATGCTGTCACCGCCATGATTCATTGTGGCTATGCTGTTCTTTTGCTGATGCTCATGGTTGTTTTTGCGCCATTTTTTTTTTCAAACAAAGAAATAACACTCAGACCCAGTTGAGTTAGAAAAAAAAATCTGTTGTCAAATGCGTTAAATGATCAGTTTTACAACAGAAGCATGTTTTTATTACAATTCCCTTTTTACACCCGGAAAAAAATAGACGTATGGAAAAGAAGTGGTCACTGACTGAATTAAAAACTTCTCATCTTGACTTGATGCACGCGATACAGGCTAGATTAAGCCGAGCCGAGCGCTCGTTGGTAATTGAATGATTCACAGTACCCTTAACTCATTTATGACGCTTTCCCGCTCAATTTAACCTTGCCGTGCTCATCAATAGCGCTCTGGCGGGGTCTCATTGAGCTGCGAGCTCTTATTGCTATCCGATCGGGTTTGTTAGAACCTGGTCAATTCATCGATAACTGGAAACATTATCAATATCAAATATATTACCAAAAAATTCAGGCTAAAAGTCACAACTTTTTTCTCATTATTTGAGCCCTGCAGTTTATAGTCCAGAGCAGCTTATATGCAGTGTATATACTGTATATATATATATATATATATATATATATACATATATATATATATATATATATATATATATATATATATATATATATGAATTCTGTGCAATGTGTTCAATAAAATAATGAATTAATCAAAGGTAGACCGTTGAAGTATTGATTTTGAGTTTGAAATGCGATTTTTCTCATGCAGGCATCTTCATTCTGTTGAAGATAGGATTTTGCTGTCAGCAGGCAGTTAAAAATGTTAAAAAAAATTCCATATACCATCCTTCTGCATAAATATCTGATGTTACGACCTGTCTATGACAAATATTCTTTTTTTTTTGCTGTGTCATATCAGCTTTTAGTCTGAAATATAAGGTCATCGTTTGTTTGCAACCCAAATGATGTCTTTTTTTTTTTTTTTTTTTTTTTTTACCAGTTCCTCGTGGTGTGATTCAAAACGGCGCCCGTGTCAGGAGCCAGGCACTCTTCCCTGTGATAAGACCTGTTCCTGTAAGCCCAGTAGGGAGCAGAACCTCTGCCATAAGGTGGGTCAACTATATATTTAATGCCAGTCAGGAGTTTCCATTTTGACGGATAGAGAATCGCTGCTCGGTGGTCACATAAATAAGACTTGGTGCTCATAATTATTTTATGGTGCAGGTGACCTCATATTGCGTCATTCTGACCATGCTCAAAACGTTTGCCGACGTTCTACCCGAGTGATTGTATAACGTCCCGCATTCGCACGAACAAAGGCGTTTATTAGTGGAAGAAAACCAACCCAGGAACTTTGAGAACATGCCAGGACATGCAGACCCATCATAAGAGCTAAAGAGTACGATGACCTGCTCTGCATTATGAATTAATTATACACTAAAGGTATTCAGTGAATATTTAATCATTGAGAGAGTGCATGTTTGTCTTATAATATATAAATATTCTAACGTTCTTATTCTGGAAGGAGGAAATGTCCAAGGGAAAGGAGGCGCGCTGCCGTGTTTGCTAATCGGAGTAAGAAAGATGGAGAAGTTGAAATAAAATAATTATGAACAATGTATGGAAAAGCAACTACAAATATGTTTTTGGCCTGAGCTTAAAAACTAATGGCAGGATTCCACATTAAGGGCGGTCCGGTGCCTCGGGACTTTGATGGGCCATCCAAAGTTCGTTGACCGAGCACATGTAAACTTCATGAATAAATATCATGAAATCGACACATTGTTAGCTAGATGCCCAGGAAAAACAGTTAGGTTTTATACTGCTAAAGAAAACATCATTTGCACAAAAAAATTAACATCTTGTTTTCTCAGTTGCATAAAACGTGTAATAGGTATTGGTTATCGGCCTCCTCTACTATTAATCGGTATCGGTATCTGTCCTCAAAGAGGGCAATAACATCTCTGGGTCATTATGACCCGGAATTGTGTGCATTTCTCCAAAAGCGTCAAAAACAAAGGCCATACTTAAAGTATACTCTGGTGGTACATTAACCACACTTGAATAGTAATGACATCATGGGTCAATTTGACCCGGGGTAATGTGGAGATTTATTTTGAAAATTTCAGAAACTTTTTTTAGATGTAGTCCTGCAAATCTCCTGATTCGCCCCCTCCACTTCACAGCAAAGATATTCTCGGGTCATTCTGACCCGGGTTTTGTTTAATTATCCAAGAAATGCAAACAAATGTCATTTTAATGGACTGAAGCTACATTGAACATTTATTTTAACGTTCAAATGGGTCAGTTCGACCCACGACATAACAGGAGGGTTCAAAGCTCACATCGGCAGCCCCATCCGAGAAGCGCTTTTTCACGTCGCCCCCTTTTCCGCAGATCGTCCATAGGGGACTACCTGAAACGAGGCCAGGACAGCCCTTCCCGCTACTCGCCTCCGCCCTGCGCCGAGGACCTTCAGGAAGACCACACTTACAGCACCGCCAAATCCCCCAGCAGGCTGGGCCCCTCCCAGGCCACGGCCCCCTCGTCTCCGACGGGCGACGACGACATCATCGCGGTGGAGATCCAATCCGACATCAAACCCGAGCCCCGGGAGATCCCGCTGGATCCCCACGCCGGCGCGGCCGCCGCCGCCGCCGCCTACCTTTCCCAGCAACCCCTGCGCGGACAGAGACGGAGCTTGGGGGCGGGACCCGGGACCCCGGCGGGAAGCAGCTTGGCGTGGACCAAAAACCGAGCCCGGGGCATTAGCGACACGCTGCCGCTGAAGAAACGGCGCGCGGTGGAGAAGCCGCCGGAGAGCGACGACGAGGAGATGAAGGAGGCGGCCGGCTCGCTGCTCCACCTGGCCGGGGTCCGAGCCTGCCTCAACAACATCACAAACCGCAGCGCCAAGGGCCAGAAAGAGCAGAAAGAGGCCCTGAGAAACTAAACGGCGCACGGTACCGAATCGCACGCGCACACGCACACTGTACGACACACAAATAGATCAACAGGTGACTTGTTTTAGTCTGGACGGACACGTCTCATCTCCCTCTATCTTATCTGCAGGGCATTAGGTGAATCCTACTTATTTGTGGCAATATCAAAAATCTATGTTTTCCTACATGTTCACAAACACTAATGGGTACTTCTCATGTGTCTTTTTCTTGTTTTTCGTTGTCGTTTCAAAGGGGATGAAAGCCATAGTACAGCGTTCGTTTGGAAATAAGGAAAAAAAAATATTACAAGGAGAGAACATGGCTGTTTGTCTTGCATATTTGTTTGTTTGTAACCTGTAGCAATCTCGCAGTGATGCCAGCAAAGGCGGCAGAGCCTATGAAACTCGGGCGGGGGAGGGGGGGAGGAAAGGGGGGGGGGGGCCCCCCCTCTCTCGCATCACTCTCCTACATCCGCGAGCACAAATGTGAGACTGTGCCAAAGAGAAGTGACCAGGTTGCTTCATGTAGCCAATATGACAGCTGACAAAAAAAAAAAAACGGGGAAAAAAAACAAACCCATTGGTAGTTAAGCTTGACAAAGTGTCAAAATTGTAAAACCCAATGTGATATATTCTCATGCACTTGATATTATTTTATGCCACTTATAGAAAAGCAACATGGTTTATTTCCAAGAGCACTCATAGTATTTCAGAATAGATCTATTAAAATATTGAAAAAAAAAATAGCTCTCATGTTTGTCACCATAGATACGGATAGTGTGCCGGGTGTGAGGCAATATCTCCTTTCATTTTCTTGTTGTTGTTGCATCATGTAAACGTCTCCCAAACTTGACCCAGTACTTCCTGTCTCGAGACACCTGGAAAAGACATTGTAGCTTCCCTCGGCTACCATCGTCATTTTTTTTTTTTTTGGACAAGGTCCAAGAACTCTACACACAAACTTTGTTTACGTTTGTGTCCGTTTCCTCCTCCTCATCAAGATATAAGCAATTTGTCCCGCGCAGGCGACTCTGTAAAAAGTTAGAAAATATTTTATTTTATTTTTCTTTTTTCCTTTCTTAATTGAAGCAATTTGACCTGCAGGACTTTCTCAGTTATATTGCATGGGTGCTTGTAAATAAGATAAAAAGCAAATCTTTTTTATTCAAAGAAACGTGTAAGATAAACGATGTATTTAGCATGAAGCATGACTTATTTTCATATAAACCTTGATCCTAGAGGAAAGAAAAAAAAATTCTTTTGCGCCAATTCTTATACCCGTGACTTTATTGGATTTGTTTTTTTTTTGGTCCCACCCCCTCTCCTGCGTTTATTTGAATCCTTTTTTTGGGTTCTTGAGCGGGCTTTCAAAGACATACCTTCAGGGAGCAACGTGGGGACGTAAACTCTGCAACTCGAGGCCCGAGGGCGCCGCCTCCAAACGTTGGCTTCTTGTCTTCGGTTTAGGACTTTTTTGGTCATCAGTGTTACTCCGCAACGCATCTGTGGCGTATGTGTGTGTGTGTGACTGCCTTCTCATGTCTCGGACATGTGTGGACACAGTATTCTTTTTTTTTTTACCCTCTGTGTGTGTGTGTATCTTTTACATCAGCATCGCTCCATTTAAATGTACCAAACAGGTGGACGTCGATGTCCTAAAAAAAAAAAACAAATGTCCAAAAGGCTCTTAGAGAGGAATAATAGAAAACTGAGAGTCAGCGTTTTCAGTTGTGTCCACAGGAGTGGACATTTGTTTTTGGTCAATAGCTTTGGACTCATTGGGGCTACTAAGGACGGGACAGGACATCAGCACCACAGGACACGGTTGAGTCCATGAGATGAGATTTTAGCAAAATTTGTAATTAAAATAAATGTAAATATGTCAATTTTCCACTTTTCAAAGTTTTCTACTGATTAAGAAGACGGCAAGAAAATGAACAAGCTAGCAAATGGAAACAAAAACAGGAGAGACACTTAGCAAAAGCAACCAAAAAAAAATCAATGTTACCGATTGAAACGGCACAATTTACTTGTTGAAAATTGATCAGTAGGAACGGCAACTTGGGCAACTTGATTTGCGTAAATTTAACTGACTTTTCTCGGGGGTACTCGAGCGCTGCTAGCTAGCGGCTAATTTTAGCTGGAGGCTGTGCTCAAAATGGACAACAGGCACCTTAAATAAAAGTTGACGGGAAATCTTATTTTAATCTTGTGATATCTCATCGTCCAAAATCTTGTCCCATCCCTAGAAGCTATCCTAATAAGTCCTAGTGTCCTCAGTAGAGGACATCCTGGCAATTCCAATTATGTCTCATGTATGGGATGTATGCTGTCTTGCTGAGACATAATGGACACAACAATGGACACAAATGAATATGCTGGAGGACATACTGTACTCAAAGAAGTACAGCAATGTTTTTCGCACAGGCATTCGGGACTCGGCTGGTTTTTTTTCTCAATACAGTGTTATCAACTCTATATGACAAAAATGGCAGTTTTTTTTTTTTTTTTAATATCAGAGTTTTGCTATTTTAAGGTTAAAGCCAATAAACGTTTGCAAATTTGACCAAAGTATTATGTTAGGTTTATTTTTTCAAATTAGGCATGGGCATTTTACAATAACGTTTAGACCAAAGTGGTATATTAATAATGATTTCAACATTTCTCGCTTTGAGTAAACTTACGGTCCTCAAACTTAACCATTTAACTGCCATTGATGGCCGTTGAAGTGAAAAATCCATTTTTACTGGGTTGGCAATTCGTGAGCTCATAGACCAACTACTGGCTAAAGAAATTAAAAAAAAAATAGCCATGACCAAAGTAAAACTGCAGTAGAGTAGTTGGCTGAAATATTTATTCATATGCTCATCCTTGAAAGCATTTGCAATATTGTAGTCAGCCACCATAACATTATGCAAGATTTGAAGCTGCAACTTATAGGAAAATAAAATATTAACTCTAAATATTATCAAGTTACATAGAAATTAGAGAAAATAAATGTTAGTAATTGCACTTCAATTTAATGTGAATTCGATGTAATAAATAAATATAATGTTATATGCATATATAAATATGTTTGGATTTCTCCAAAATTGGAATGAGAGCAGTGAGAACAAGTAATTTTTTCCAGTACCGCTAGAGGGAGCCCAAGTACAAATGGACCTTGGGCCTAGTAGTTAACTCATTCACTGCCAGCACAGTTAAATTTGTTGTTGTTGTTGTTGTTGTTTTTACTTTATGTAGCTGTCCATGACTGTGAAAAAAGTTAATTTATTAACATATTCACTCCCAGTCTGGTGAAAATGGATTTTTGACATCTATAGCGGTCAATGGCTGTAGAAGAGCTAATAATAATTGATAGCATCGTTTCAATGTAGTGCATCCTAATATGCTTCAGAGGTTTTAACTAAAATGCAAAAAAAAAATAAAATAAAATCAATATTTCAATTGTCATGCCCATCCTTAATTGAAATATCCATTTCAAGCAGTAATAAGCAGCCCAATTTGTTATGATTATTTTTTCCGATCTACCTTCTAAGTTGCAATAGGTAAGCTAATTTCCGCTAGCTTCGGAGGTGGTTCAGGTTATCTCTTCCAGCTGCGAATGAAAGAAGGACTTAATTGAGTACTGAAAAAGCAGGAGCGAGCGCCGACGTCCTTTCATTCTTAAGCCATTTTGATATTGCGCCACCGTTTCTGCTTTGCCTTCCAACGTGGCTCTATTTGCTTGGAAGCTAAAGTACAAACAGGCACTCCAGCAGTGAGCCAAGTATCTGAAACGTATGCATGTCCCATTCACTCTGGTAAAATCCTTTTACCAACTGTAGCATGCATCGCCGGATTTTTTTTTTTTTTTTTGCATTTTGTATGGTATCCATGCTGACATTAAAAAAAAAAAAGGCTAAAAGGAGACAGCCAGACAGTGTCTTGTTATGTGCCACCTGTCTCTTGTGCGATATCTGTGTGAGGTCAGGCCCTCCGCCGTATTTACAGAAACAACCCACTCACGTGCTGCCAAATGTCATGTCGCTTCGCTAGGAGGCATGTCAGGATACGTGGCTTTAAAAAAAAAAATTATTAAAAAATCCTATGTCTTGCTTATTTGCGATCAGGAACTCCTGAATAAGCAAATAGTATTTCTTCAAGCGGAAAGATGCTTCAAAGAAGTTTCAAAGTTGCCAATTTCTTTTGCTTTTTGCTGCCATTCTATTTGATGAGTATTGGAAAGCCATAGGTTAGCGATGTCAAAAAATGCAAAAGGGTTATCGATCGGCGAGACGTGACGCGGAGTACGCCCGGGTGTGTTGGGTTTTCAGTAAATGTTCAATTCCCTCTTCTTCCTCCTCCTTATTGTGCAATCATATTGCCAAAGAATGAGTTCCAGAGCTGTTCCATCACTACATGTAAATATCAACGTTGTCCAATACCGTGACAAAAAAAATATATATAAATGTTGTTTTATTTTGTTTTCCATTTTCTGAGAAACTGCAATGATGTTTATGTGATGTATTGTCTTCCAGTTGGTTGCAATAATAAAAAAAAAAAAATCCAAGTTGCAGAGGTTCTGGTTGTGCTGTTTTCTTGGGGGGGGCGTGGATCTGACAGAAATCTCTTGAATATTGAATATTAATAAATTGTATGTCTATATATGCATGTAGATACAGTATATATGTACACGTTAATATTGTCTCTCTCTCTCTCTCTATATATATATATATATATATATATATATATTTATATTTATATATGTGTGTGTGTGTCAGTATGTCTTTTTTATGCACATATACATATTTTAATATTGTATGTCTATACAGTATATACTTATAGATACAGCATATTTGTACATGTGTGTGTGTATATATATATATATATATATATATATATATATATATATATATATATATATATATATATAGACGCAACAAGCAAATCTGGATGAAAACCCGAGGGTCTTTGATTGTCTATTCAAAGCTGACCTCAAATCATTAACCTCACACATTCCCATCAACAAGGGTCTTACCATAACTGTGCCTCCTCAGACAGTTAATTATTCATTTACGTCCTCTAATCATGTTAGTTCAATACGTATGATTAAAGATCAAACTTAGCTCTCCCTTTAGGCAAAGCAGTTAAAGGCTATACCAAGGCGATGGTCAACGCCTTATCTATCTGAGGGGGCATGGGGGGGGGGGGGGGGGGGAATTCCTGAGCCATGTGGTGTTGGAAGTCCATTCATAATTGAAGCTGAGATGGGCCTAATCTCCATCCAGCGCCTCAATGTGTGCGGCAAGCTCCCACCATCAACACAACTGGAGCATGCAGTTTCCCTGTTGCTATGCAACTAAAGCAAGATGGGTTGGGGGGGGGGGGGGGGGGGTGCACCCACAAGACTCTTAGAGGGCATCATCAGTTACTAAGAGTGGGACTCAATTGGCTTCCATTCTATTTAATCACATCTCACTTTGAGGAGGAGACACGAGATTCCGACACCGTCTTTTCAGTTTTGGATGCAATCATCCAGCGAGGGATTTATTATTACACATATGCAGTGAACAAGTTAAATTTCTTGTCTGGAAAGTTACACTCACACAAGCTAAATATCTTAATTACACTGTTTTAACAGCAACTACCTCGATAGCACTTTTTAAACGGGTAGTTCTGTATATTTTGTCATTTAAACAACTTGTGTGTTGGACTATGGGAGCGCAGCGGATGCAGACTGAGTTGTATGTCTCTGGTATATATCATCCACAGCCACACAATGACCAGTGAGGCACGTTTCCATGGAGACGGAAGCAGAGCTGCATTCTCGTCACTTCTCATTTATTGCAAAGCTTTATCGTTACTGGAGGGATCCCATCGGTGATCAGGACAAGTGCATATTTGATTAAATGCATGGCTCACTCACACCTCCCTGGTTTGAGAAAATAGGTGCATCCTAAAGTGATTGGATTGGGGATCGTGTGTGTTTTGAAATTTCAAAAAGACGACGTGCTGTGAGCTTGTTTAAAAAAAGGTAACACGGAGCGTGACCACCCTCTTGCGGTAGTCTTGCGTCACCACAACACAGCAGCTCTGCAGAGCCATTGCAGCGTAATTGGTAAGTTAAACTACTTTTCCCAAGATGCTCTTCAAATAAAATGTCATTTCCGCTTGGAATCTCGCGATATTACCAGCTTGACCCTGCCCTATGTCTCGCGCACTCGCAGCTCCTTCGCTCAGTATATAAAGCAGAACAACGACGGACGGTGGACGGCTGGGGACTCGCAGCCCGGGATTGTAAATAAGACCGCCAAGACTGTTTTATTTACAAAAGTAATGCCGGCTGTTTTAGAATATCGTTCCCAGTTGTTTTAAGTCTTTTTTTGGCTTTTTTTTTTTTCCTCGCCCATTTCCGTGTGGTTTTTAGACTGCGCGTATAATGGCGAGCTCGGCTAACTCGAACCCAGTGGTAAGGATCAATCTCAAGGATTGTCAACGGGGGAAATGGGGGTAAAGTTAATGGAAAACTGTTGAACACTTTTCTAAAAAATGGAATCACATTAGTTTATTATTTACACACGATTCCAGGATCACACAAATGAAAATTTGGCGTCAATCAATTTGAATCCACTATCCATACTTGTTAATGGTGAAATGTGTTATGCCACCCCAAAAGAAAATGTCGACTCTAAATTAGGAGTTGAATTCGAATGATTTGTGACATGTTTAATTCGTGTTGTGTTGCTTTTCTTCCGTTTTTTGGTGACCGATTTAATGAAAAAAAAAAATCACCCACATTGTATTCGTGTGTGTAGTCGCGTGCTTATTTTGACGTCAACACGAGGTAAGCAGCGATTTAAAAAAAAAAAAAAAGAATGGACCGTTTTAGTTTCGTAAATGTACGCAAAGCACCTTGCATAAACACCGCGAAAGCAATTCGAATTCTTTGTGATGAAATAAAGTAGGCGAAATTCGCGACAGCAACGTTCCCTTTGCTGCATCACGACTTGTCCACCATTCCACGACTTGAAAGCGACAAAACTGGCCCCAAAACCCACTTGCAACGCAAATAATCCAAATTCCATCGATCATCTACCCCGCCTGGTTCAAAATGATCATTTCGAACGATAATCGAGCGACGACAACGTAGTCGAGCTGCTCCGTAAAATGGCTTCCATGTCTCCCGTCTCTTCCCCGGCTTGTGTCCCTCCTCCCTCGCTGCCGCTTGGTTTTATACCGCCATATTGGCTCTCTATATAGACTGGCCGGGATGGGAAGGTGCTACACGGCGTTACGTCACCGACCAAGCTTATAAACGGCAGTCGGCTTTAAATAGTGGAGGAGCAGCCCCGGGACGAGGGGAAGGGAAGGAGAGTTCCGACGGGCGTGCAACGTTCTCGGTTCTGGCCTCGTTGGGCTATTTCCTGTTTTGCTTTGCAGGCACACTGCGGCCATTTTGCGGACTTGAGTCGTCCGTCAGCACTTTGCTGCCTAAAATAGGAAACAAAGAGGTCCTATAGATACGTGACAAAGATTTCTTTTTTTTAAATCAGCAAATACGTTGTTACTCAAAAGAGCGTGAAAACAAAAGCAAACGCTGAACGTTGTTTATGTGTTAGTAACACTTTAAGGCATTGGTGTCCAAACTAAGGAGCTAGAGCCATTTTGCAGCCCGCCATGTAGTTTTTAGTGACAAATTGACATTTAAGCTAATCACCAGGGCTACGTAAAATGGGGGAGGAGCAGCAGACAAAGTAGAGTTTTTGGTTTTGTTTTCGAGTGTCGCCTCTTTTCCTGTTTTGCATTGCAGTCTAATTTATATATGCGGCCATTTTGCAGACTTGAGTTGTCAGCACTTCATTGACACCATTGTTACTCAAGAGCTTGAAAATGCGTTAATATTTAACCTTCTAAGACAAACTATGGTCCGAGGGCGATTTGCAGCCCACTGTCCATTTTTCAGTGGCTCCTGACGGATTATTAAAATTGACATTTATAATAAATATATGGTGGTGGTTGTAGGGCAGAGTGATAAAGATGACAAATATGTTTCATTATTAGTCGTGTAATACATACTGTAAAGGTTTAGATTCACAAAGAAACAAGTTGTGACTAAAATATCAAAACATTGTGATAAATGCAGATATTAAATTTTTAGAATTAAAAAATTGTTAGAGTGAACAAAAACTGAACTAGGTGTTGGAAATTTTTTCAGTCTAAGGGATTTGGCTGCTGTTCAGTGCAGTGGTGGAGTAAGCCAGAAGAATATAGGTTCGTTGGCGAGGCAAAATCTTGAAAAATTATAAACGTATCGCCTTTAAAAAAATAGAAACAATGCATAATTGCTTGCTTGATGGAATGCTGCATCTCTTAGAAATAAATTTTGAAGAATTTTGAATTGGCCCTTGCATCCTTTCATTGTTGTAGAGGTGACCTTCAGAGCCCTGTAGAGCTGTCATGACAAATATGCTTCCATTGTTTAATAAATAAAAATGAATAGCACAGCTTTGCACTCATTACTAAAATATCCACTAATAAGTTGGTACTGGAGGAAATCCAAAGTGGTTCTCTAGCTTGAAACGTCAAGTTGCTAACTAATTAAAAAAAAAGATTGTGCATTAAGTAGGCCGATATACATTTATTATAACAATTGAAATTGTAACAGCTTTTCTTCTGTCCGTCATAAAACGGAATGGCCCGGTCGATGAGTAAATACTTGTTTTGCTTTCTTGTAGCCTAAACTGTACAAGACTGTGATTGAAGACGTGATCAACGAGGTGCGAGAGTTGTTCCTGGATGAGGGCGTGGATGAACAAGTTCTTCTGGAGCTGAAAACGGTAACTGGTATATTGCGGTCCGCTTTAACGACTCCATTACGTAAAAATTGATTTCCGTGTTGTCTTTTTTTGTAGCTATGGGAGAGCAAACTGTTGCAATCCAAGGCAGTGGAGGGTTTCCATACTGAGGACCAGGCAGCCCTGCAGGCCGTGCAGCAACAGCAGCAGCAACAACAGCAGCCAGCGCAGCAGCAGCAGGTTCAACCGGGCCAACAGGTGGCACAGCCGGCACAGGCCCAGCAAGTCATCCTTCCTCCCCAGCAGCAGCAAGGTCGGACGAGTATGTTTCCTTAAATGACAAAGCAAATTCACGTGGCGTTACCTAATGGCTTTACTCCATAAAAATATTTGTCTCTTTCCAGCTCCCCAGCAGCAAGTCATTGTACCAGATTCCAAGATTCTACAGCATATGACAACAACGGGAATGGCAAGTAGTAAACACGCAAGTTGACCGATGACAATCAAGCAAAAGTATGAAAAATACACACCCTTTATTGTGCTACCTTCTCATTTTTTATCTTTGCAAAGTAAGAGAAGAGCCAGCTAAATTTGCTCATTATTTCGAAAGGTGGTATGAATCTTCTAATTTTTACATTTTTGCCAACAATTAGCCAAATTTAATCCCAAACCATAGTTTTAACATTCAGTTACAGGTACTTATTTATATTTTATACATTGTTTTATTTATTCTTTTTTTTTTTTTTTAATTTTTTTCAACATTCATACATTAAAAAAAAAAAAAAAAATAGCACTGCAGGCCATGTCAAAATGTCCTTTTAAGGATATGCCACAGGCCACTAACAAGTGAGTGGCGGGCCGCAAATGGCCTTAGTTGGGACACCTCTGATTTGGCTTCCAAAGTACTAAAGTGATCAATTATTTTGGAGTTTGTAATTCATTACTTCAAGTACTAAACATCTGAAAGGAAATTATTACTTTCGGTATGAAAGTAAACTACTTACTTTATTTTAGTTGGGTTTTTATACCTTTTTTGCAATTTAAGGATAACATTTAGGAACAAAAAAGTCAAAACAGTGGATTTGATTGATGATTATGGCCCTTCAAACATCAGTCAAAAATAAAAAGCCAGATGACAATAACGAAAATGGTCTCGAACATCCTTATGATTTTTTTTTTTTTTTTGTGAAACACCATTTTGAGTTGTTACCTGCTTTTGACAAGGAATATTTACTAGGCAAGCCTGCAAGTACTGACTAGCCAGTGAAATCCCAGTGTCATTTTATCCATTACAATTTTACGTCATCAATGAATATTTTTTCCTGCCAAAAATTGGCATCTTCTTCAAAAACAAAAGATAATTCATGTGATAGTATCCTAACTGTTACTCTTATGCTGAATTGTTCCCACAGAGCGCCGCAGCCACACAAGCGGCTCTCGCTCTGCCGACCGGCGTCACACCGTACCCACAGCTCATTACCAGTTCCGGTACGTGCCGTACCTCCAATGTTTTCATGTACTTTAAAACCGCATCAGCATTCTTTTTAACCGTCTTGCTATGTTATGTTTCCACAGGTCAGTTTGTGCAAGTTTTGCGCACACCCAACGGCGCTCAGTACATCATCCAGCAGCCGCCGCAGCCCATCCTTCTGCAGCAGCAGATGCAACCTGGCTCGGTGCAGGCGCCAGTCATTCAGCAGGTTGGTCACGCCAAGGCCCAGTTCCAATACAAATTGAGAAAAATGAAAATATGTACATTTTGGACTATAAACCGCAGCAGCAAAAAAAATGAGCAAAAATCTGTTTTGTTACCAATGAGCCGCACCGATCTATAAGCTGCAGGTCATAACAAAAGATAGTTTATTTATTCAAAACGCTTTTTATTAACTGTCTAACATCCTAAAATAGCAGTTCAAACTCTAGTTTATTTATTTAAAACTCTTTTTAATACCTGCCTAACTTCCTAAAATAGCAGTTCAAACTCAAAATCAATACTGACACATACATTACAGTTTATTCATATATATGTATAATTTTTATATTTTAACACTATTTTTAATACTATTTTTTGAAAATTATTTTTGAACACAGCCATGTATTCACATCTTTTCAAATCTATTAAATATTGTATGAATCCCCATTAGTAAAGAGGTAACTAATATTCCTGGGGTCCATTACTTAAAAATACAGATACATAGATATATGAGGTTAAACAATAAAGAGATTAAAAAAAAAACAAAGACAATGTTGATAAGCAATTAAGAGACATATTTAAAAAAATAAAATAAAACATAATGTAGGCTGCATACACATATAAATCCTCAATATGATGTTGTTCCATAAAGAAACACCTTGAACACACATTCGCTTTATCGCTGCATTGCCCCCTGGCGGCTAGTACGAGTACAGCAGATATGCCACTGGATAATAAACCGCAGTGCTCTTGAGAAAAAAGTTGCAGTTTATGGTCCATAATTTTCGTTCCACGGAAAACAATTCTGAAGATGAATATTTGACAGGCTAGAGTACTGTGTATGCAACTCAATTCTTGTATTGATTTTATTGACCCGACTTGCAGGTCTTGGCTCCACTACAAGGAGGCCTGCCTCAGCAAACAGGAGTCATCATCCAGCAGCCGCAGATTGTCCTTGCACCTGGAAATAAAGTCCCAGGCAACACACAAGTAAGTAAGCAAGCGAAAAGTAGACATTTTTTTCCTTCCCTGTTCATTCAGGGACCATCTTAGGTTATATTATACAGGGTTATATTTTCATATCATCATGCATCATCTGGCAATAATACAAAAAGTGTTGGTGCAATAATGGACAGTCAAAGTAATAGATGATTGTTTTTTGATAATCCGTTAATCATTTTAAAACCCCAAAATGTCTAAAACTAAACAGTAAAAAGGCTGGGGTTAAGAAGATTTCATACATATATAGGGAACAAACTGGTGATTGAAACCACGGAGGGGTGAGCACCGAAACAAGGATCGCTATGGGGCATATAACTGAAATTAACTGATTCATTGGAAAAATATTTGACAAGATGAATTGATTATTGAAATAGTCAATAGTTGCAGCTCTATTGCAAAGACAAATCGTGTCATGTATCAAAATCGTGGGGGGTTTAATGGCCGTCATCCTCATCTTGTGTCCCCGGCCCATTAGGTGACGCAGGCCGCCGCCATGGCGCCTCAGCCTGGTCAAGCAACGCAGGTGCAGGTCCAGCAGGCGCAGGGCGCCGCAGTGCCACAGGCCCAGGTCCCGCCCCAGGCTCAGCAGACGGCCCCGGGTCAACCCCAGCCCCCCATGATGCTGCAGGTGGACGGCGCCGGAGACACCTCATCCGATGAAGACGAGGAAGATGAAGAGGAGTACGACGAGGACATGGAAGAGGAGAAAGACAAGGACGGGGGGGAGGATGATCAAGTGAAGGAGGTGCGTCTTTTGAGTTACTTTGGTCATTGCCCGTTGCTTATTTGTTTTTTTGTTTTTTTTTAGGAGTCACTGAACAGCGGCGACGATGTCAGTGACGCGGAAGACGACGGACTGTTTGACACAGAGAATGTAGTTGTGTGCCAGTATGACAAGGTGAGTCATCGGGGTTTTGACTGTTAAATTGTATTAATTTGAACAGTACATATAGTATTAGTACAGGAATGTTTTTATGAATGGGCTGGCAGTTTACATATTTGGATGGCGAGGATTTTGATGATAATGATTTCTGCTTAGTTTACCAAAGGAAACGTTTAAAAGGAGCAGAATATGATTGGCCGCTTGCAAAATTGCAACAAGCTGTCTCTTTGAAATGAATTAAAAGCATCATAATCGAGGACAGGGAATGTTAGCGTATCTAAAGTAATAAATATTCAGAATTATTTGTTGCCGCCCACTTCTGGCAGATGATTGGATGAAGTTTTGCCAATTGAAATGAAGTTTCAACGCTTAGCGTGCCCTCTGTGCATTTTTATTACAAGAAGTCGTAACGCCGTTTCAAAAAGGCGAACTGAAGTGCTCATTTTTCATCAAAAACAAAAATGTATGCTAGTCAAACAAACTTGCTTTCTGTATAATTTTAAGGCTTACAAGTGACAACATTCAAAGTTATTATGAAAGTGTATCACATGATTTAAGCGCTTTTTTTAAAAGTCTAGTGTGCCTCACATTGGACATTACGCAGTGCAGTAAAGCGATACGCTATCACTAGTGCTTGCAAAGTTGACTCAACAAGCCTCTTTGAAGCCTACCTGGACGACAAGAATGTCCTTGTCTTAAAAATAAGACCACTTGCTAAGAACAATTGAAAACCAAGAAGAACGCTAATGCGTGGAATACTACCCAATACTACACTTGACACGCCCCCTCGGGCCCCACCCCGCAGTCGGGACGCTCATCAACCTCTCCCGACTCACTCCTCAGATTCACAGAAGTAAGAACAAATGGAAATTCCACCTGAAGGACGGGATCATGAATCTGAACGGGAGAGATTACGTCTTCTCCAAAGCCATCGGGGATGCCGAATGGTGAAGCCACAGGAGCAGGAACTCTCTCACTCCTCCTATCCAGTTCATGGACAATAATCAATATCCTTCCATATCCCGTGACTGGATCTGATTGCGGGACGCGTGTCCAAGTCTTTTAAGAACTCCCGAGTAAGGAGCGCCGCGGTCCTTTACCGCACTCGGCGAGCCAGCCTCGCGGGATGAGAAACCCTCGCGGAAAGGAAACACCTGCCCTCCTTTTTGTTTCTCATCCTTTTAGATTTTCTCCCCCGAGCGAACGCCCACCCTTTCATTTCACGAGACGCACGTGTCAGAGGACCACAGCGGCGCCGACGCCCAAAGCGCGCCGTTGGGCGGCTTCGGCTTGTCCGCGCCTAACGTTGTTGCCTTCACATCCGCCAGAATTCACTTTTGGCCTCTCTTTTTCTTCCTTCTTGGGAATTTCTCCAGTCCGCTTTGGAAAAATACGGCACTCGGAGCGTAGCCTGTTCTTCTTTAAAAAGTTTCTTTTAAATCGAAGGGTTATAACAAGGAAGGTAAAAGTAACTTAAAATAATTTATACCTGTATAAAGGCATTATTTTAAAATCCTGTAATGATTCCAAATCTTCTTTCCCCTTTTTGTCTTTTTTTTTTTTTTGTAACGTCATTCCACAAAGCAAAATAGAAGCAGAGCCATGGCTGAATAATTGTATCTGTCCCGTTTTAAAAAAGTGACTTCTCTGCAGCCTCCATTTTTTTTTATTTTTTTTTTGGATAAGCGTGCGTGTGCTAAAAACAGTCGAGTTCATCCAATCAGCATGTGCGTTTGTCAATTGCATCACTGCCCCCTCCGAAAACCCGTCAGTGATGCAATTTACTATTTATCGACAAAATTTATTTTTTGTTTTCCGACCCGCACCAGATTGTGCTCTTATAATCAAAATTAAGTGTTCCTTTGTTTTTTTTTTTGTTGGCTGAAATTAGCTTGTGTGACATTTGTTTCCAATCACCGTGGATGTTCTTTTTTTTTTTTTTTTTAAGTCTTGACTTTTAAAACGTTTTCAAATTTGGAGATGTTTTTAGTGAGCTTTTGCGGAAGTTTAAAAATACACGTTTTCCGGGAGGGGCTTCCGCGTCAGCTGACTGGTTAGTAGGCTCCACCCATTTTTGATTGTGAATACACAACAACCTTCAGAAGGAAGCGAGACAATGTTCTTATTTCTGTGTACTTGTGAGCAAACTTGATGTTTTTCGGCATTTTGGCAGTGCGCAAAATTTTGCAAAAATTCACGTCATTGATTTTGTTCGGTAGCTCTTTGTGAATTACGGCTCGTAGAGGAGAGTCGTGGATGTTCCCACATACTGTACTTCAATGTTGAGTGTGCCTTTTTGATTTGTACTCCTGCTTTTCTTCTTCTTCTCCGAAAGAAGGGTTCGCGAGAAATGTTCACCTTTGCTCTGTCGTGACTTCTAATAGCTGTTGAAATGTATTGTTCAATAAAACATTTTATAAATTACCTTTGACCAAATACAGACATCTGTACTTTAAACTTTCTTCAAGGGATAAATCTATTTTAATATTTACTTAAAAATAAACATCGAGGCCTGAATACTGAGGGTCATAAAAGATACGAAAAAATACGTCTTTGGGAGTGGATGAGTTTTGTGACATTTAAGTCAAGCACAAGCTATGATTTTTTAGTTTACATTAAAACTAAAATCAGTATACAACATCCTAGTATAAATATTTTCCTCATTTTTTTTTAAAATAAACCTTAAATGTTTAATGGCAATTAAACACTTTTTGCCGTATTTGTTAACACTTTTCATAACCGGAAAAAAAAAAAAAACAGCCATTACTGGCTTCATTTTGTAATGCACCTCCAATCTGATTAAAAAAAAAAAAAACAATGCCTGATGAAAAAACAACCAATTAGAGCTGCGAGCATAAATTATGAGCTGTGATTTTTCTTTTTGTTCTTTAACCCTGGCTGGGCTCATCCCTGAACTTAAAAAAGACGAGATTAAATAACTTAAAAAAATCAAATTTAAAGGAAAATTAACCATATTAAATCCTCCACTGCCAGGATGTCCTCCACGAAGACACTAGGACTTAACAGAGTAACTCCCTTGAATAAGAAATCATTGACCAAAAACAAATGTCCACAAATGTGGACACAAAGGAAAAGGCTCTCTTGTCAGGAGCATATCAACTACATACAATGCACGGTATTTATTTCCCATGACTCCTGAACTAAAAACACAAGCTCTACTCCAAACTGCCTTGAAATCCACATTTCGGGCCAACTAATCCAACGTCTGGAGGTTTGTCTGTCTGCATAGCGTTTGGCTCTGCCCTCCCTGCTAATTCTCAATCCAAACCCCCTGATAGAATCCCTTGTGTGTTTCCCTGTGGGTAATCATTGCCTGGGGGTGCGGTGCTGTCTGGGATTACGGCTGAATCAGGAACTCTCGTCCTTGCTTATGAATAGGCCTTGAGGTTGGCTGCCACTTCATCCGCTGTATCAAGTATTGTATCACAAAGGCTTTTTATTCGGGCCCGCGAAGAGGAGAACGTCTGAAGAATGCTTGAGATGAAGTGGTCCTCGTCTTATGTGCGGCCGTGTTAGTCTGAGCTGCTGGTCTTAGAATGAGACTTTATGAGTGTCTCCAGTCAACTGCGTGAGCGAATACAGTACAGCTACTCTCCACGTAGCTAGAAAGCTTCTTTCTCTATGGGTGGACTTTATTTCCCATGATTCATCAACACAGAAGCGGGAAACCGCGGATATTTCGCGACATACGGCACGCGTTCCCTATTTCCGTAATTAACCCATTTGGGTGCACCGTATTAACTAGAAAGCTCATTTCTCTCTGGGTGGACTTCATTTCCCATGATTCATCAGCACAGAAGCAGGAAACTGCAGAAATTTCCCACCATACGGCACACCGTTCCCTATTTCTGTAATTAACCCATACTTTGGGTGCACCATATTAACTAGAAAGCTCATTCCTCTATGGGTGGACTTCATTTCCCATGATTCATCAGCACAGAAGCAGGAAACTGCAGAAATTTCGCACCATACGGCACACAGTTCCCTATTTCCATAATTAACTCATACTTTGGGTGCACCTTACTAACTAACCGGATAAAATGCAGAAGTGGGCCAGATCCAGCCCACAGGCCATAGTTTGGGGACCACTGATCTCAACAGTCTTTGAATGTCAGGAGATATTTTTTTCCATTCTTCAGATTTCCACAAATCATCTTTATTCGTAATTTCTGACCGAAAAGTCTCACTGACTTATCTGATTGTTTTGTTGACATTCCCTCTATCACAGCTCCATCTAGTGGATGCATAACGCAACCCCGGCCACTATTGTAGCTTCTATTCTATGCGCCTTATAATGCGGTGCACCTTATCTGAAATCGGTTTTAAAATAGGCCATTCGTTAAAGGTGCACCTTATAATTCTTATAGTGCAGAAAATACTAGCCGGAGCTCTCGATTGAATTTTTTCCTCCGTGTTTTTCAAAGGCATTTTCTGATAGCCACTTTGCGGTCTGCTCAAGCTCCTCCGCTCTCTAGAGGTTTCGATGCAGAAGGCGGCAACTTAACCCCGCAAGTGTGCTGTCCAAGCCTGCTGGCCCGTGGAGTAGTGCAGGGAATGACGTCATAAATGCAGGGATTTTATGTTCCCAGGAACAAGAGTTGGATGGCTAGTTAAAAATCACAAACGCTTTTGGAGCCATCAAGGCTAGAGTAAATCTCCGCGATGCTGATTGAGTTGAAAGCGCTCCAACTTTTGATCCGGTGTCAGAGGAGAGAAACATAGTCCAGTTCTGACCCAATCGTTTGGAGGAAAGGCTCGGGTTTACTATGAAAATTAGGCAGGCAGACGAGAGGAAGTCAAAATGGAAATAAATCCAGTTGTTATTAGGGGGGTAATTGGGTGCGGTTTGTTCGTTTGTTAGCAATTTACATTAAGGAAATTGCAACTGATTTCCATCATGTGCTGGGGAAGAACCTTCAAAACGTTTACTTCATATACATATACATTAGGGCGGTGCAGGGGGTACGTAAAACTTTAAACAGTGTTTCTGCAGGTATCATCAAATCCGATATAGGATATTGGAGCAGTCTGTGTAAATATACTATTTTCATATTGAGAGCAAATTAATTGGAACATGAAACAACTTAATGTTGAATTGTGTTTTTGTGACTACGTTGCAGAACATTGCACGCTCTTTTTTGTTTAGTTTTGTAAATATTGTTGTAGTGATGCAATTTTAAGGCATACAAATCAGAAATTTGTTAGAATTCATAATCCAGCGACCCCAAATTGGGTCATTCTTTTTATGATTTTAATTAATGTCATTTTTGACACAACAGTAGCACTGAGCGATATGATGAGGGTATGATACCTTTTAGCAATTACTAAATCAATTGACATAATATTGAGAATCAATTATTAGTATAGAGTGGTAGTTCTCGAACTCTTAAGATTTATACGATCAGGATTTTTGAGCCGAACAGTGAGTTCACCTCCTGCAGTATTTTGATCCTTTTGTGGTCATTGTCTTCTGCATTATCCTCACAGTATTTCAGACAAGGGATATGTTGTCACTATTTGGGTGAAATTTCAGTCTCCTAGCTCTTTCAATGTTTTCCCTTTGATATAAAATAATGCTGATGGGTTAAAAAAAAACCAAAATAAAATATATCCTATCTATTTCAACAACTTGGGAATGATCCCAGCCCACAATTAGCCAGAATTGATGTTTAATGTGCAATATAATTGATGTGTGTCTGAAATAAACAGCGAAAAATGATAACAATCGAACACATATATCCTCCCAAAGCTGTTGATGAATATTAAAATACACACAAAGTCAGAATCACTCGTAAAATATCTGTGTGAATGATTGAAATTCCATAAATATCTGAATTGAGCTACTTTTCCAGGAAAGCTGCAAAAAAATGTCACCTTGCAAATGAAATGCTAACCAGATGTTAAGCCGCTACTGTCTGGCGTAGCAATAGCAACTCACTATCACATTGTGTGTGTGTGTGCCTGTGTGCGTGTGTGTGTGTTGCCAATATTTGCTTTGAACTCCTCCAGCGCATGCAAATCTATTTCCGCTGATTGCTTAAGTCACTTGCTTCCTTAAGAGGATGGAAAAATATCACCAACCTTTGGAAAAACAACCATTACATTCCAAAAGAGAAAAACTGACCAAAAAAATAATAATTCTGCGAAGCATACCTGCGTGCAATTACTAGAAAGCGGCCAATCATCCAAATGTGTTTTTATTTTCGGAATCGGGATCACATTATCTTGGGAGATGAACACTGACTAAGTTGATACAGCAAATAATATAGCTCACAACAATTACATGCACATAAAAAAGTCATAATCATATTTGAGTTTACATAAGCCGCACTGAGATGAAGATAATAAATCCGCGGCTAATTTAAAGCAGAGTGAGAAATTGTCTCTCGAATCGATAGTCGATTCGCATTTCACTGTTGCAAATCTGCAATGCTTGCCTGGAGAGAGTTAAAATATTTTAAAAGATTAAAATACTTTCGGAAAATAATGATATTAGTATGACAAGAATCGATATCAATTTTATAGATTTAACTGTACAAATTACAGATTAATAGTTATAGTAGTTATAAGATACTATAACACTAATATATATATATATATATATATATATATATATATATATATATATATATATATATATTTTATATATGAAGAGAATCGATATCAATTTTATAAATTTAACTGTACAAATTACAGATATATAATAGTTATAGTAGTTCTAAGTTACTATAATACTAATATATATATATATATATATATATATATATATATATATATATATATGAAGAGAATCGATATCAATTTTATAGATTTAACTGTACAAATTACAGATATATAATAGTTATAGTAATTATAAGATACTATAACACTAATATATATATATATATATATATATATATATAAAAACGAAAACATAGTTATTTTACCATATAACTATATAATTTTTCTTCATAATGTTGATGACCGAAGTGATAATCTACGATTCGGAAAATGTTTGAAGAAAGGATGAAGTAGAGGGTGTTTTCAAACTTTTGCCAGTTCCTCCATATACAGTATCTCTCCTTGTGCTACATTTGCGTTTCAATACGAAGGCCTCACAGTTGAGGCGATGCGGTCAACGTCATATTTCAGTGACACTTGATATTCTCCACCGACTGGAAGCGTAAAATCCTCCCCGCCGAAATGGTGAAAACAGCTGAAGTTGGAATGGAAGCTCGCTCGGAGCGTCCCGTTAAATATTCAAACAGACTTCAAGGCCCGGAGATCTCCGGCTGGCGTTTAGCTCACGTCTCCAGGTTCTGGTTCTCCTCAAGGTTCGCCTTGGGGCCGGCCACCGGATGGTACGAACACGCCAAGCATTTTTTCAGGTGAACGCTCGCCTTTTTCTGGCCCGGACTTTTTCCGCTCCGGAACTTGTCTTTGTCTTTTCGTATTTGGCTCGTCCCGCCGCTGCCTTTGGAGGACACCGTCTGACCTCGGAAGAGTTGCGCCCGGCGCTGGCACAGCCCGATCTTACTGAGGAGGATAAACACGTCCCCCCTGAAAGCTTTGGTGAAGATGGCGTAAAGAAACGGGTTGGCGCACGAGTTTAACGGGTAGAAGAGGACCAGTAAAATCTTGGAGTTGGACACCGTGATGAGCGGCTGGTCCAACACGGCCGACATGGCGTAGAAAGAAATGGGCGCCATGCAGAGAAAATCGGTGAAGATAAGAACCGCCATGCGTTTTGCTATGTTGGTATCCTTGGATCCGGAACGGTATTGCGGATTGTGCACGGCGCAGTAAATCTTAACGTAGCAAGCGCAGATCACCAGAAAGGCCGCGATGTTGAGGACGAGCACGAAGATGACGTAGACCGAGGCCTCGGTGGATTGGACGTCCATCGGGAGACAGATGCTGACCTTCTGGTAGCTGCTGACGCCTAAAAGCGGTAGCAGCGCCAGGAGGAAGCAGAAGATCCATCCGGCCAGCATCGCCGCCGCGGCGTGGTGAAGACGCAGCTTCCGATCCAGCCGCATGGCGAACGCGATGGCGTACCACCTCTCCAGCGTGATTGCCGTCAAGGTGTAGACGGACAGCTCGCTGGCGAACACGGTGAAGAACCCGGCCAGGGCGCACCCGGGTCCCGTCTGCCAGTCGATGGCGTGGTTGAAGTACTCGGCTCTCGTGTGGAGATCCACAGAGGCGATGAGGAGTAAATAGATCCCCATGCAGAGATCTGCCAAAGCCAGGTGGCACATGAGGAACCGGGACACGGAGAGCTTGTAGTGACTGGTGAGGAGCACCAGGAGCACCACCGCGTTCCCCACGACCGCCAGCAGGCTCACGAACCACACGGAAACCCGCAGGAAGGCAAAGCCCATGATGTCCTCGCACGGGTTGAACTCGTCGGGCGCCGGGGAACACGTCACCTCCCCCTCGTCGCATACCACGTAATCGTATCGGTTATCAAAATCTTCGCTGGGGTCTTCTTGGGGGTTCATCAGGGTCTCTCCGAAGCCCACGTCCTCGTCTGCGTGCCCGCCGAAGTAGGCGTGGTAATGCAAGCTTCCGTGGAACCCGCCGCGCCGTGCGCCGTCGTTCGGTTCCTCCGGGAGGTCTTCCGCCACATTTCGAAGGGAGGGCGCGTGGAGCGCCGCCACCGAACGCTTATGCTGCTCGTAAATCGCCGTCAGATTGCAGATGATGTACTCCAAATATCTGGAAAACACATTCGGACCGCATAGAATAGTTAATAACAACTGTCAAGTATGATATATATATATATATATATATATATATATTAGGGTGGCTCGTGGCGCAATGAATAGCACGTCCACAGTTCAAAGGTCTCGGTTCAAATCCACCTGGCTCCGGCCTTCCTGTGTGGAGTTTGCATGTTCTCCCCGAGCCTATGTGGGTTCTGTCCAGGTGCTCCAGCTTCCTCCCGCACTCCAAACACATGCATGGCAGGTGAATTGGACATACTAAATTCTCCTTAGGTGCGATTGGGTGCGTGAACGGTTGTTCGTCTTTGTGTGCCCTGCGATTGGCGCCAGCAAGCCTGTGACCCTTGTGGGGATAAGCAGCTCTAGAAAATGTGTGTGTAAATAAATATATATATATATATATATATATATATATATATATATATATATATATATATATATATATATATATATATATATATATATATATTACAGTGGGCCCCTGCTTTACAACGTCCCTGCCTTACGTTTTTTTCTTTGACGTTTTTTCGTCCTCTCTTTACGTTATGCTTGACTAACGGCATCAACAAAACACCTGCATGAACTCAACATTCTCAGAGACGGGAAAGTACCGATAAGAATCAGTATCTTGCCGATCCTTGACTTCCTTGAAGCAGTTTTACGGGTCAGTACGGGTGAGAATGAAGAAAATGACCCGAAAAGGATCAAAATACTGCAAAAGCGTTCCAATTTTGGCTTTTTCTTGGTCCTACGATGGTACAAAGTGATCCCGCTGGTTATGACAGCAGTGTCAGCCACACTTAAGCACACGCGAGAATTGGTTCAGAACCAGCCAAGATCCACATTACGCAAGTGCCGCTGCCCGACGCACTTTCCAGATCACACTCAAAAGTTATACGCTCGTCTGATTTTCTTTCATGCATCGAACGCATCGCGGTTTCAAGGATGAAACTCACCCTCGTTTCTTTTTGAGATTTTTGAAGGCGCAGCAGTGGCTGGGGTAGGTGAGGTTGGCCGTGGTGAGCTGCTTGAAGGTTTTGATAGGTGGCAGTTTCTTCAGCTCCCACGCGTTGCGGGCCTTCAACTCTCGGAGGGACTCCATACCGCTGCTGGGTAGGGAGCTGATCCCCGTCTCGGATATGTCTCTGATGCACCCCGTTGAAAAAAAATCATTGAAAAAATTACTATCTTTATTATTAACCATGGCCTCACAGCATGTCTAGACCGAAGGAGATTGAAGCCTACTTAGAACCAAGCATCTTATTTAATTTTAAGCAAAATTTAATCAATTAGCGGTCAAAATGTCATTTTTGGTCATGTCAAACCGAATTTATTCCAGTTTGAGTCTCAATTGACAACACTGTATATATTAGGAATCAGGTGAGAAACTCAATGCCATTTCACACTGATAAATAATATATTCGGGTGGGAAAAACAGTCAGTCTTTTAAACGTGGGAAACATTGCCCCCTGGTGGTAGAATGACAAAGTCCATATTTGACATGTATTGCCGGCTTTTTTAAATGTTAATATGGCCGAGCATCAGCTTAATTAATCATGTCTTGCCAAAATAGTGATTAAAATTTGAGATAAGAGATTTTCTTCCGATTTTGCATAAACATGCAAATGATCTGCCGATTAGAAAACCAAATCGGGACGCTCATTGACCTTAGTCAACAAATCTGCGAATTCTGAGATTTTCTACCGATTTTGCATAAAAATGCTAATGATCTGCTGATTAAAAAATCAAATCGGGATGCTCATTAACGTTAGTCAACAAATATGCCAAGTGTGAGGATCTTACAGAAGCATTGGCCCGCTGATGGCGCCGTCAAAAGCTCTTTCATCCATCTTGGTCAAATATTTATTCCTGTGAACGTCACTGAAAAACAAAACACACATTTTTCTCATTTTTTTTACGGAATCAAACAGTTCTTACTCAATAAAATTGGATAAATGACACAGTGAAGCACTCCTAAACCCCCATAACGTTTGAAATTTACATTAAATGGAAAGCATCAAAAAAGACATCAGGGAGCTGAAATTTCACCCGGATGGTGACCACATGTTAAATTTCGACACGGCACCACCGCTTAGTTATCACACTAGCGGTAGCCCGCCGTACATGAGGCTAAAATAGTGCGAGAACGACGTGGAAAAAAAACGAACGAAAAACGGTCAAAATACGGCGCGGATAAAAAGATTTCCACCATGTGATCAGATCCGTGTTTTTCTTGGTCGGGCCGCGTTGGCGTCATTTAACACTCGGCTGCAGATCACGCGCCAAGGCAAACATCACACATGTGTTGAGACTCTGGAGTGGCTTCATTAAGCTCTTGTAAAATGTCCGTCCCGATTACAACCGAGCAGATGAGAATTTACCGCTAAATAACTCGGCTAATTTTAAAAAACGCGCAAACGAATATATTTTGCAGCAAATAAATGACCAATGAAATACAATGATTGCTTTTAGAGATGGCCGCAAAGAATCCAAGCGCTCCGAATACTGACTTCCTGTTAGCAAATTTCGAGGCAAATTTTCCCATGAGAACTTGAGCAGGCTAATCAAAAACTTGGCTAAATCCCGTTTTGGAGTGAGGACCGGGGGATCCGTTTGCAGCGCAAAAATACACATGACACATGTCAGCAATAGTTTGATCCCACCAAGTTGTGAGGTCTGAAAGTGCTGAGCAAAGTTGGGAGAAAAAAAAAAAAACGCGGAGAAAATGTACTCAGTCGTTCGGAGGTGAGAAGTTGAACGCACGTCTCATTTTCCGTCGGTCTTCATTTTTTTTTCCCTGTAAAATATTTTTTCAGCATAGTACCCGCTAACCAAATATTTTTGGATTAAAAAAAAGCGTGTCTTGTTTACATTTGTTTACATTTGTAGTGGTATGTCTCGGTTTATTTTATTTAGCTACTCCAGAAAATACATCTTTTAACGTCATCTTTTTTATTTCTGGCTCCTCTAACCAAAAATCTAATCACTAAGTCATACATAGTCATTATAACACAATTCAGCAATATGTTACCTCATGTTCCAGTTAATTTGCTCTTAATTTGAAAAAGGTCCTATCATTGCATGAAATTGCATTACATTAGATTTGTTGATACAAGGGCACGGCAATAAATCAAATAAATTGGATTAATTCTTCATTTAAAAAAATGAATAGTTTGAAAATGAGCTAAATCATGAAATTGAGGTTTTGCCCAAATGGATGGGTGCTTTACAATATATTTACATAATTTAATAATAGTAATAAATTGTTATAACTCCAACACTCATTGAGTCCCATCCATTTTTTTCCAATTGTTTGTTGTTTGGCTAAAGTGTGATGTACAAAAATACTTAATCAATTATTTTAGGGATTCAAATAATGTATTTCTTAAGGTACTAAGTGCTAAAATAATCAATTACTTGCGGCACTGACAGATTAAAGTAATCAGTTACTTTAGGTAATTATGTAACAATTAAGTATTCAACAACTAAAGTAACAGATTATTTTAGGTACTTGAGTACTAATAAATAATCCAAAATTTAGTACTTAATTACCTTTTAAAGCACATAAACTAAATAATGACTTTTGTAAATGTAAAGTACATTTTTTTTTATGTTATCAACATTACTCATCTTACTTATCATTTTGTGTGTGTGTGTGTGTGTGTGTGTGTGTGTATATATATATATATATATATATATATATATATATATATATATATATATATATATATATATATATACACCAAGTTACCTGATGTTCCATTTAATTTGCTCTTAATTTGAAAATCAAATACTGTACATTGCTCCTGCACTAACCCTGCTTTGATCAATTTCCTTTCAAAGCATCATCATCAATTCAATTGAACGCGTTTTAGACATACACTTGATCCAACTTGGTCCCATTGAAGGCATGATGTTGGATTTCCCTGAAGCCGTTCCCATACAGCATCCTGCAAAACAAGAGCACGTTTATCGAAAAAATACCGTACAACTAACATAGCATTGTTGGAATCACTACCTCATCCTCTAACACTGCAAACTTCACAGTGACGTCTTGTCTGTCTGTGCAATTTTGTGGTTTACATTTCCTATAAATGCAGCGCCATGTATTAAATTTACAATCCCTTCTTCCCTCCACCGCATGTCCACATGTTGTGTGTTTGCGTGTTAATACAACGTTCAACGTCACAACATGTTATTCAACTGAGCTCATTCCGACCTGTCCGCACCTTTCTCGCTACTATTTTTTCATAACAAAATGGAATGCGCTCTGGATTTTAATACGGATTTAATTAGATCCCTACTATTTATGGAGCATTTATTTTTGGTGTAGTGGCTTATAACATTTTAATCAGCCACCCCCTGGAATGAACGTTATGGTTTTTTTCCCCATGCATGCTGGATAACATGAAACACTTGATCGATGGCTGACCAAGTTTCCAGTCATGGAAGACACATGGAAATTGAATCTAATGGTACAAAACTAAATTAGGTATATTTATAAGAGCGGCTGTCCAATCTAATCACTTTAGAAATGCGGTGTCGCTTGTATTTATTGATGTTTGAATTATTGACTGCCATAAAAGCAGCAAAATCATCTGCTGGTATTCAGTTGAAATGCTTTAAAACTCCTTTTGACAGCACTTCACAGAGCAGATGGACGTCACTCAGTAACGAAGCCTCATGAAGCACTTGCGATGTAATTTTCCCCCTCCAGATCAAAGGTCCCCAACCTATTTATCACCATTTGAATTTGATTGTGGACCTCAATACATATACAAATAAAATGCATTTGTAATCATAACTGAACTACAACCCAACTCATTTCAATACAAAACGTCAATTACATGCAAATGAGTACTATTGCTATTACTTTTTTAAAAGACGGGAATGCCCGTCCATGGCACTGAATGAGTTAAAAAGCCTAGGGTTAGATTTTTCAGTCAAATCTCACATTTGAGAACCACTGGAATAGTCTAGATCAGGGTTGCCTGAACTTTTTCCTCTGAGGGCCACATACAGAAAAATAGAAAGCTGCATGGCCACATTTATGCGCAAAAAAAATGTTTTCACACTTATAACGCTGTTTAGGATTGAACCTTTGCTTTATTATTATTATTATGTTTTTTTTAATAGCATACAGCTCTAGTGAAAATGTATTTTCAGTACATGCCCCGGGCCACAAAAATGTGGGCAATGGGCCGTTAATGGCCCGCGGGCCTTATGTTGGACACCCCCGGCCTATATCGTTTGTGTGTACATGTCACGGCGAAAGCTCACACAGTCAGCACATCACCGGTGATGCCGCGGAAGGCGTTTGGCGGGATGACAGTAATGTGGGGATGATCTACAATTTCCCTGCAAAACAGAGAGAGCATTAAGTACAATCGTAAACATTATATACTCCTAAGTGGAAAGTGGCAGGATGGAAGATTGATGCCTTCTTTTTTAACGCTTTAGCTGGAAAATGAAAGTGCTCGATTGAAGGAATGACTCAATGGCAGAAAAAAATCCACACACTTGATGACTCACATCATCCCCAAGAACATGGACTCATAACAAGTGCAAGCGGCCGCATAATAAGCGCTTGTGTTGTGATTTTTTTGCGTTCTCCGTACACTTCAATTAATGCCGTTTGAGTGCTCTGACCGCAGTGAAATTTGGCTTGGAAATCCACCAAAGCAGTCGCTCCAAGCAGGAAGTCACTAATTTGTCTGCCAGTCTGTTCCAAATTGTCTTGTCACATTGGGAATATGTCAGATGGAAAAGAACTGGGACTTTCCACCTTTGTCAAAATTGTTTACCTTAGCATTTTATGATTATTTAGTACGTTTGCACTGGGCCCTAATATATATATATATATATATATATATATATATATATATATATAAATACATAGTACTCACAGGTATTTCAGGTTGGGGAGATTCTTAAAGGCTTGCGGGTCCATATATATATATATATATATATATATAGGTGGAAAAACTTACAGAATGAAATTGTTCTCAGAGTGGACACTGCTGAAATCTGGAAAGGTTTTAAGGCCTGTATTGAAAATCCCCCTGATGGACAAGAAGAACCAGTTAGACAAGATCATAAAATTGCATTCATCTCAGATTTGATCACTCTAATCCTTTCAAGCTACAATATGCCCCAATATAACGTATTTAATTCAGCTGGATTTTTGTACATTGCTACTTAGAAGTGTACTATGGTGGCCCAGAAGTGCACATCACAAAAACAAATAACTAAGCAAACAAAAAAGGTCATCCCGAAATATTCGTATTTTGTGTTCATATCCGTAAGTTTTTTTTTTTGTTGCGTGTTAAATTAAGCGAGTTTCAGATTTCCCACATTGTGAGTGGTCCGCAAACGCCTCGCCAGTGTAAAATGCGCTCGAAGCTTTTTCTTTTCCCTCGCGATGCGGTTCAATTTCATTTGATCGTAAATAACTCAAAGTTGAGCAGCATTCGTGTTTCACCAGGTTTATAATTGTGTGTATATTCCAATTAATAAACGAGTCAAATGAAATACCTTTCAGTGTCCGCTAACTGGTGCACGGAGACATCCTAACTTTTACATGATCCTCTCCGTTATAGTAATATGCCTGTGTGTGAACAAGGACGGACTCGTACGTTGGTTCAGTTTGCTCGCTTCTTTTATTGAAAATAATGCTGTAACAACCTGCCAGTTCAGTCCAAGTAAAAAAAAATAATAATTATCTATTTTCGAAGGTCCTGTTTACAGAACCAACCCATACTTTTGGCCTTCATTTTTTTGGGAAAAAAGTGTGTCTTTTATTTGGGGAATTACGGTACTTGTTTGTTAAAATTCTGAACTATTATATGTTAAAAAAAAAAAAATACATAGTACTCACAGGTATTTCAGGTTGGGTAGATTCTTAAAGGCTTGCGGGTCAATGTAGGTTAAATTCTTTGCATTCCGTATCTCTCTGAACAAAGAGACAATATTTTATTGAAATAAAATCATGAAAAAGTAAAAGCAGTTTGTTCTATGGAATGAGTGGAATACACAAAAGAATTGAAGGTGTCTCTTAAAACCTGCTGGGGCAAAGTTTATTGCAGGGAGCCAAAACCAGTAGGAATGAAAGAAAAAAAAAAGTGTTTCATTAATGTGTTTATTTTGGTTCACTCCGGCTGGACTGTGTTATGTGTTAAAGGCCAAATGTGTCTTGGCCGTATTCTCATCCTGGCTAACGACCTTCATGGCTCCAGGCTGGCACACGGGCTTCACTTCCTGTTGCTGAAATCATTGATGTACAGTATTCGGCTAGGCTCTTTTATAAGCTGATAAATGACGAATCATTGCCAGTCCGTGTTCTTATAAGGTCGATTTTTCTTCACTCAACCGGCGGTTTGCCTCTTTCAATGGCGTATTCACATTAAATGAGTTCATTTCCGCAATCCCGGTTTTTTTTTTCTTCCTTTTTATTGCCTTGCTGGTGCCTTTGTCACACATCATTTATTTTCTACTCTGCTTGTCCTTATTAGGATTGCGGGTTAGCAGTACAGTACAGTGCATTCATATAGCAATCAAAGGGGTTGTTTAATATATATATATATATATATATATATATATATATATATATATATATATATATATATATATATATATATATATATTTATTTATTTATTTATTTATTTATTTATTTATTTATTTTTTATGTTAATAATTCGTTTGAAAAATTAATAATTTGAAAATATACTTTTTCTTCATATATATTTTTAAATAATTTTTTAAATTGCATTTTAATTATTCATTTAAAAAAAACGAATAATTGTACATGGTACTTTTTAAAATTTTAATTAATTAATTTTAATTTTCATTTTAATAATTTGTTTAAAAAAGAATAATTTAAAAATATACATTTTTCTTCATGTATTTTTTAAATTTATTTTAATTATTCATTTAAAAATATATAATATTAATATAATATACATTATAAATATATATATAAACAATTTTTGTTTCTGTTCTGTTTTTCTTCATATATATTTTTAAATAATTTTTTAAATTGCATTTTAATTATTCATTTAAAAAAACGAATAATTGTAAATGGTACTTTTTAAAATTTTAATTAATTAATTTTAATTTTCATTTTAATAATTTGTTTAAAAAAGAATAATTTAAAAATATACATTTTTCTTCATGTATTTTTTAAATTTATTTTAATTATTCATTTAAAAATATATAATATTAATATAATATATATTATAAATATATATATAAACAATTTTTGTTATATAATTTAAGAAATAAAATAAATAAATAATCCAGTCCCTTTGCTTTTGCACTGTGTAGTGTAATTGCACATCCACACCACTAGGTGGTGCAGTGGCGCTCAGCAAGATTTTATTTTCTATATCACATTAATGATTTGTTTTGATAATGTTTTGTCGTGTTTTATTCAGGTAAAATACTTCAAGATATTGGGAATGTTCCAGACCAATTTACATTTAATATTTTTTTCCTGCATCAAATTGTTTTTACGTATGGTCTCAGGACAAATACATCTCAAAATCTGCATGATTTAGTATTTTTGTAATTGGATTCCTTCAAATCTGCCGGATGGGACGTCAACTGCCCTCCGTTTCTAAAACTTCCCTTGTACTTTCAATCCGTTTGATTTCATCTTATTTTGCCATTCTGTTCTGCCTGACAGATGTAAAAATACACAACCGTCTTTCTTAAATACCGCATCTCGTCTCGTACTGACGGCCGCGACCAATTCCTCCGTCCGTACGTAACGCGACTCCCCGTTGAGTAATTTGTCTCCCTTTCATCCTTGGTGTCCCCCTAATTCCCCGTAAGAACTCAAAAGTATGCGGTTTGTCTCCAGACATGACCAATCATCAGTTTGTAAGATCTCCAACTGCCGTCGGCCTCCTCAGGCAGGCAAAAAGGAAGCAGGGCGTTCATTTGTGTCCGACCCTGAAGGAAACCCGAGCCAAAGGCTATTATCTCTTGTAGCGCACCAATCAAAAGCAAATAGACCCTGGAGGTATAAAATAACACCTCCGGAAAGATATATACCAAGCTCAGCTGCTCGGAATGATTGCTTCTGTCTGTATTTTTGTCATCTGGAATTAGTCTGCCGCTTAGTCGCGACGCAAACTCGGGAGGCGATTTAGGAGCGCCTGTACTCATCAGTTCTTGTCGTATGAAGTCAGGATCGCATTTTTTTATTTTTTTTTTGCTCTCGAGTCACCTGGTTTTGAGGATCTGCCTCGACCAAGTTCCCATTTTATACTCAGCAATGTGTTCAAGGTTATTGTGGCTTCAGGCTATCGTCACTTTCGTCGCTATAATCACTTTTTCCATCGCAGGTTTATCTCGCTGTTTGTATTGCTGTTTTTCTTTCTGTGAAGTCAGACCAATCAAAAAAAAAAAGATGTTATGTGGTTATTTTTTAACAAAAGAAATCAACAAAAAAAAAGGAAACAAACTAAAAAAATAGGGAACAAAAGCATTAAAAAAATCTAAATATTTTGTGTGGATTTACATGTATGTCAATATATTTTAATAATTAATATATATTATAAAATAATTCATTCATTACTATTAATGACTAACTATTGCAGATTTACCTTGGTATTTTTATTGATATTTTTCTTTCTGTTAAGTCAGACCAATCAAAAAAAAAAAAAGATGTTATGTGATTATTTTTTAACAAAGAAATAAACAAAAAAAACTAAAAAAGGAAACAAACTAAAAAAATAGGGAACAAAAGCATTAAAAAATTAAATATTTTGTGTGGATTTACACGTATGTCAATAACTTTTAATAATTAATATATATTATAAAATAATTCATTACTATTAATTAACTAACTATTGCAGATTTACCTTGGTAATTTTATCGATATTTTTCTTTCTGTTAAGTCAGACCAATCAAAAAAAAAAAGATGTTTTTTTTTAACAAAAGAAATAAACAAAAAAAACTAAAAAAGGAAACAAACTAAAAAAAATAGGAAACAAAAGCGTTAAAAAAATCTCAATATTTTGTGTGGATTTACACGTATGTCAATAACTTTTAACAATTAATATATATTATAAAATAATTCATTACTATTAATTAACTAACTATTTCAGATTTACCTTGGTATTTTTATTGATATTTTTCTTTCTTTTAAGCTAACAACTAAAAAAAAAAACTGAATTAATATATTTATGTCTTTTAACAAAAAGAAACAAACCAAAAAAAGTGAATAAAAGCAAAAAAAAATCAAACTTAAAAAAAAAATCTGTTTCAGGTATGATCATAACTTTATTGCATGTTTATGTATACTATATATATATATATATATATATATATATATATATATATATATATATATATATATATATATATATATATATATATATATATATATATGTGTGTGTGTGTATTATTTTCCCTAGTAAGACTAGCAGAATTAGGAAGCAATATCTAGTTTCAGAATGCAGCTATTCAAGCGCAAACATTGAGGTAAGGCTAAACCCCAGCAAGCGGTAAGACAATTTTCAAGGCAGTAACTGAAACGTTTATCTCAGCGGGGGATCTAATACGGTACAAGAACTTACCCAACCTGGATCAATAAAGCATGTGCCCTTCATTTCATATACTCACATGTGAGTAATTTTCCTTAGGCCGCAAAATGAGTTCCTCTCTAGCTTCCGTAGGGTCACGTCCACCGATATATATCTAAAAGAAATAAACGACTTGTATTTGTCATTGAATTTGCAATCGCGCTCACGTTTGCAGTTATTTTCCTCCCCGAGTTATTAAGCCTCCCAATTTACTGGTAATTTTGCAGGCATGATCTCGCATGTAAAACAATACGGGGTCATCACTCGCAAAGCGCCAATTTGTAACTGGAAAGAAGAAAAGTTGAAATGAGCCTCCAATCAGGCAATTGCTCGGTGTTACGGTACATTCCTATCACAAAATTCTACGTTGACCAATCCATGGGTTCAAGCGTGTAAAGCTGATGGTTGGTATCTTGTTAAAAGTCTTTGTTCAGCCTCGGTTATGAGAAGCTAATACTGATAGCGCTGTTAGCTAAAGCTAAATGCTGTCACATGTTTTAGTTTTTTGCATTTTCACGTCAGCAAGATAAAAATCTTGGATCGTCACTCAACCTTGGTTATCAGAAGCCGAAACTGGTGGCGTTGTTAGCTAAAGCTAATGTTTACGCTAAAGCTATAACAGCTTTAAGCGTTTTGCATTTACATAACAATCCATCAAAAATCTTTTTTTTTTTTTTTTTCTGTTCCCAGCCTCAGTCATCGGGAGCTGATATTGGTAGCGCTGATAACTAATGCTAATTTTAAGACTAAAGCTAACATAGCTTTTAGCTTTTTCATTTACAGAACAATCATCAAAAATCATGGATTTTTTTTTGCCCAGCTTTAGTTATCAGAAGCTAATGTCGATAGCGTTGATAACTAATGCTAATTTTAAGACTAAAGCTAACATAGCTTTTAGCTTTTTCATTTACAGAACAATCATCAAAAATCCTGGATTTTTTTTTTTGCCCAGCTTTAGGTATCAGAAGCTAATGTTGATAGCGTTGATAACTAATGCTAATTTTAGCTTTTAGCCGTTAGCGTTAAGCTGTTTTATTTCCAGAAACATTTGCCCAGCTTCAGTAATCAGAAGCTAATACCCACATCACCGTTAGCTTATGCTTATTTTAACACTATCAAAATTATTAGATTGTTGCATTTACACATCATAAAACAATTGTACTCTTCGCTCAACTACCGAGTAGCAGAAGCTAATACTCATAGCTCTCTTAGCTAACGCTCATTTTAACGCGATCAAATCTCTTAATAGTTTTTGCATTTACACAACCATAAAAGAGTTGCGATTTCGCTCAGTCCCAAGTAGCATAAGCTAATAAATATAGCGCTGTTAGCTAATGCAAATTTCAACCTTATCAAATCGCTTAGATTTTTACAACCATAAAAGAGTTGTGATCTTCGCTCAGCCCTGAGTAGCAGAAGCTAATACTCATATAGCGCTCTTAGCTAATGCTACTTTTAATGCTATCAAACCTCTTAGATTTTTTCATTAACACAACAACCATAAAAGATTTGCGATCTTAGCTAATCCTCATAGCACTGTTAGTTGACGCTAATTTAACGCTATCACTGCTCTTATAATTTTGATTTGGGTCTTCGCTCATTCTTGCTTATCAGAAACTAAAACCTGTAGCGCTGTTAGCATTAAAATTTTAATGCTATCATAGCTCTTTGCAGATACAAAACAGCCACTCCACAAACACAGAATACAAAAAATATTTTTTTCCACAATACACACCCTTTTAAACTGAGACACACTGAATTATCTGATTAATATAATAAACCCCTCTCTCAAATATATTTCTTTTACTCCTGAGCCCTCCAGTTAAACCTTGCCCGAAATAGCAATATTCCAAACTTTCCTGCGGTCAAAGGAGCGCAATCGGTGTTCAAGGAATGCATTAATGCTTCCAGCTGTGCAGCCGGAGGTGAGACTAAGCGGAGGGCAAGTCCATCCCTTAAGTGCGAGACGGAGAGCGAGGAAAAAGGGTGAGCTGGTGTCAAGCGTAAAAAAGTCCTTCAAAAAGGAACGAGTGGAGGAAAGCGGCGCGCAAGGAGCCGTGTCGAAGTTTACAAAACAAACTTGTTACTCACATTCTGGAGATGTTTACCACGCCGGCGAAAGCATCCGGTGGCACGGATGACAGACGGGTTTCGAAAAGCCATCTGCTTGGGAAAAAAAAAGACTTTTTATTAGTCACAAAACTGGCAGGTGGCAAGGAAATTGCATTTTGAAGGCAAGCGAGGTGGTCTTGGATGTTTTAATGTTTTAAGGCAGGTTGAAATGGATTTTGGAGTTGAAATGACAGTTAATGAGAAAAATTGATTTCTGACGTCTTTTGCCGTCAATGGCAGTGAATGAGTAAAAGTAGTGAGTGAGTTCAACCTTTTTTTGGAGTTTTTGACTCTTGGATAATTAAGCAGAATTGAACAGTGTTGCTGTTCCGGAGAAACGAACGTAAAAGACTGATTAAAATGAGATATTGGAATTGGAGACGTTTTGGACACATTTAGGTGATTTAAATGCGACCTGGGTCAAATTGACCCAATAATTTTATTGCTGTCTCTTGCAAGCAGACTCAACAAATGGATTAAATGATTGTTAAAAATGGATCAGTGTGAGACAGTCAAGTTTTTATTGTTCATTGATAGCTCATTCAATCCCAAAAACGTATTTTTACGTTTTTGTGTTTTGTTTTCCTTGTTTCCTTGTTTTGCTTGTTTTACTCTCAATTACTTTAGATAATGAACTATTACTTTAGATAATGAACTACTAAAGTAACTGATTACTTTGGGTAATGAAATATTAAAGTGTTTGGTTACTAAATCAATTACTTCAGCTAACAAATACAAAAATAATTAATTAGTTTGGGTAATGAAGTAGTAAAATAATTGATAACTTATTGTAATTAAGTACTAAGGTAATAAATTGCCTATGGTAATTAAGTACAAATAGGTTACTTTTGCTAGTGAATTACAAAAGTAATTGTTTTTTAAGGAATTAGTAAAGTAATCAATTACTTCAGGCCATGAACTGCTAAAGTAACAGATTACTTTGGGTAGTGAAATATTAAAGTATCCGATTACTAAATCATTTAGATTGGGTAGTGAAGTATTAATCGTTAACTTATTGTAATTAAGTACTAAGGTAATCAATTACCTGTGGTAATTAAGTACGAATAGGTTACTTTTCCTAATGAAGTACTAAAGTGATTGTTTTTTTAAGGAATTACTAAAGTAATCCATTACCCTAGGCCATGAAGTACGAAAGTAACAAATTACTTTGGTAGCGAAGTATTAAAGTAATTAATTATTTATATTAATCAATTACTTTAAGTAATGATCTACCAAAATAACTGAATAGGTCATGTAATGAAATTTTAAGGTAATCGGTTACCTTACATACTGGAGTAATTGAATACTTCATATTAAAATTCTTGTTTACTTTCGGTACTACTACTTCATTTGCCAAACATTTGAAATAATGAGTAAAAAATATACAATTACTTGGGATTGAATGTCTCTTAAAAATGTTCAATTGCGTCTTTGGGTTTAAATGAGTTCATCGTTTCGATTTATTCCTCTTTTCATGTGTTTTGATCCCGTTTGAATTTGAAGGTGTTTTGGACTAATATTGTAATGCTAACATCATGTGCAGGATTTTCCGCAGACTTCCCACTGTGAGCCGCTTCAAAAGTGAATGTTTGTACAATGCAACTTTTTTTTAAAAATCAAAACCAATCAAATCGAAAAACCGCGCTGATGTCATGGCTCGGATTCCGCGGGAAACAAGGGACTACCGGAGAGACGAAAAATGTCCCAAAGCATCGCGTCTTGACAAAGTCCAACAAACGCATGAACATAAAGCAGAAATTTGGCGCCCGGCGTATTTCTCCCCATCCGTCAGAACCTCCGCAGCGCCACCTGGCCCAAACCCAAACAAGCTCACAATTCGTCTTTTTGGATCAAAACCCGAGAAAACAAACAGGTTCGGAATTGGTTTTTAAGTGGAGGCTTTACACTAGCGCTCGATTGGCTCCCGTTTTATTTTCTTGTGTAATTGGCTAAAACACGCCATATGTCATCCTGCGCATTTTCCACCGGCATTGAACCCATTGGATCCCAAAGACTGATCACATTTGGAAGTCTTAGAACTCGTTTGAGCCTTGAAAACTTTTCTTCCACTGTCACCTTTCTTTTTTTTTTTTTTCTTGCCATCTGCGGTTTCGAGAAATGTGTCACGCTCGGTAAGCTTTTTAAGAGTGTTTGTGCGACGTGCGCTGACCTTTCTTCCGCTCAAAGAACCTCAAGCTAAGTGTTGTTTTTTTTTTTTTTTTTTTTTAAAGTGGACTTGTGTGTAGGTTATGTAAACGACTGGTAACCAATTCCAGTGCTGTTTTGATCGTTTACCCTTTTTTTTTTCGTTTTTGACACATAAAACGCTTCACATAAAATAGAAACAAGCACACCTGAATTATAATGATGTGTGTTTTGAAGACTATCATTTCCATAAACGTTCTTATTCTATCACTGTTTATTTTTTTATTGCTGTCATCATCAAAAATGATGAAAAATTAAAAAGTCGAAATCCGTATTATGTAAAAAATATATCATCAAGAGACTCTCCCTATTCATTTGTGTCCATTTTGTCTCAATAAGACAGCAATGTTTATTGCAGACCTCTAAAACACATTAGGCATCACTGGAAAGGCCAGGATGTCCTCTTCTGAGGACACTAGGACTCAGTAGGGCAACTTTGAAGGAATACACCAAAAAAAGTTTCGACTGCAGAGGACAAAAATTAATAGGTTTGCTCTCAGGAGTACATAATTTACTTTAATTCTCAATAAATAGCAAACATTTCCACAATTGTAGAAAAAAAATCAAACTTTCTCCGCGCTTTCATGCATTACACAAACACACATCCAAACTTATTTAGACAAAATAAGTACATTTAAGTAAGGCAACAACATCATATAGGAATCATAAAAAGAGAAGACATTCCATTTTTAAAAAAATCCATTCAGTGCCAACGACGTCTATAGACGTCAAAGATCCATTTTCAGTGGGATGGCAGTAAATGAGTTTGATATTCTATATTATCATGTTTATTCCTTTGGTTCTCATCTTAATTGCGTCAGAATGATGCAACACATGAGGCCTCACTGGAAAGGCCAAGATGTCCTCTTCTGAGGACACTAGAACTTAGTAGGGTAACTTTGATGAGTCAAACGGAATTGACCAAAAAAACATCCACTGCAGTGGACAAAAATTAATAGGGTGTCTCTCAGGAGTACATAATTCACTTGAATTCTCATTAAATAGCATTCAGCGCCAATGACGGCTATAGACGTCAAAGATCCATTTCCAGTGAGATGGCAGAAAATGAGTTGTATATTCTATATTATGACATTAATGACTTTGGTTATCATTTTAATTCAGAATTGCTTCTAATGTCTCAAATTTGATACGGAACATTATCACAGTGTTTTACAACAGGTAATTTGTGTAGCGCCTTTCACTTTGTGGCCGTCAATCAAATTGAAATCCTGTTTGGAGTATGAAAAAGTTTCACTTTCTTTTGAATATAAAATATACATTACATCACATTGTTGACCTTTAACCCTATTATTGGCAAATAGGCAGATAATGCGACTACTTGATAGATTGTTAAAGTGCCATGTGGGAACACTTTCTGGGGAATAACCATTGCATAAATGATTTTTCCAGAATAGTGTGTTGGGGAAATCATCATCGCGGAGGAGACGTTTTTATGTTCGACATCCATACAAAAAAAAAAGACAGATGAAAATGTACTCACAGTGTCTCGGTGCTCGCTGGGAATTTGGGGACGGTGTCAATGCCAATACAAGATACGGTGCGACTTTTCCATTCGGAGCACTCGCAGGCGTCGGGGCAGGAGTCGGGATTGGACGCTGTGCTCATGCGGAAGATAAACAGGATGCATAACATCAACTTCATCTCGGAAGGTTTCTTTTCCTCTTCTCGGCTCTGTTGTCCTCTTGTTGATGGTGGCGTAAACGTGAGCGGGATAGCGTATGAAGCGTCGCCCGAAAAGCGCTCACGTTTCTCACCGGTGTCCCAGGAGGTTCCGCGTGCGAGGCGGTAAAGGTATAGGGATGCAGGAGGACGGGCAGCTGGAGCTCTTTAGTGGCTTTTGGAGGTGGTCTTCATCTTGAGGGTGGACTTAGGAGGCACTCTTGTGTAAGATTGGGGAATAACTCCCGGCCTCTCGCTCATTATTTGGGGTATTATGTTACTTTCTACTTTGGCAAAAGACGCGGCCTTGTGTAATCCAGGAGACAATTACACTGCTTAGAATCAGTAGGCCACAAAATAATCATGCGAAAGAAAAACATGCATCAGTTTGACTTGATTTATTAGCTTAAAAAAAAAAAAAAAAAAAAAAAATATATATATATATATATATATATATATATATATATATATATATATATATATATATATATATATATATATATATATATATATATATGTGTGTGTGTGTGTTTGTGTGTGTGTGTGTGTGTGTGTGTGTGTGTAATACGTTAATCTTGTTAGTATTATTAATATTAGCAGTAGTCATATGCATTGTGAATAACCATTACGGCCATGGTTTCCTCTTACAACTTGATGCATGAAAGGCATCTTCCGGTTTGTATCGGACGCTTTTACTTTTCCTTCGCACTTCCGGTTTTGTATATATCAAAAGTAGCTTGATTGTCTTTTGGCACGGAGCTTTGAGTTTAGAACGGTCCCTCCGAAGAGGCAAAAGGTGTGTTCTCATTACCTGTTTAAATTTCACTTCATGTGCGTTTGATTACAATCGGAACAATGTTTTTAGTTTATGTTTGTACATGTTTGAATATTGATTTCAGCTCTTACGGTGAAGGTGATCCAGGTGTATGCAATTATGGTGAAAGTGATAATGATGGCAATTAAGGACAATGTCGCTTATCAATAAAAGATCAAAATCACCACTAAAGCGTCAACCTTGATCAAGGGGTCTGCTACACGCATGTTGTTGTTATTATTATTATTATTATTATTATTATTATTATTATTATTATTTCAAACTTTCTTTTTCCGAAAACGCATCACCAGCGATTAAGCCACCTTATGGATATTGTAGTTCTCAAGTACAATATTTCATTGGTTCACAAAGTGAAAGAACTACAATTCCCAGTATGCTTTTCCCCCAAGGTTGTAGTCCAGTGTTTTCTTTCCCAAACGCGGCTAGTTCAAGTTGCCATAGTGCGGGGATGCAAAATCTCAGTTTTCCTTTCTCTAGAAACTTGCATGTGACGTAAACGCGCAAATAAATTTTATATTTTGTCGCTGAGGAACGGTAGGATTTTGCCTTCGTTATGCATTGCATCAGAGTTCGTATGGCAATCTTTAAGTTAGCTAGTTAGCATTTAATGTTTGCCACTTGTTGCTAACCAGAGCAGCATCCCACAGCAACGTCATGAGAGCGTCGAATCGGAAGGCGAACACATATTTTGAATTCTGCTGGAAGAAGTAGAAGAAATACTTCCTGATTTTTCGAATGAAATGTGCAATCCTCAGTTGTTTTCTAAACGCATCTGAAGATTTGCCTCGTCAGTAGTCGTCGACCCATACATGCAAAATATGGACACATCCAGTGGGTCGGATTCGTGCGACAGGTTGCGTGGACACAAGCCGCAAGGACATGAGAACCACCGCAGACCTCCGCGGGAAAGAGGCCGAGCCAGTGGGCGAGCAGGTGACGGCCGAGCCGCTGACATTTCCGAGAAGATCAGCACACTCTGCACAACTTTGCAGGTATTTTTATGCCTTGAAGCATTTTTGCGTCAACAAACCTTCAATATGTTTCACTGTTTGGGTTTCTCATTTAAATTTGGGAATTTATTTGCCCCATCCTGTTGTTATTAATTCAAAATAGTGTTCTTTGAAATACGCTGCAGTGATTTGTGTCATCCGAGACACATGAGAGAAAATACCTGATTTATGCCAAAATATGTTTAGTACTGCATCATCTGATCTCACCTCGTGTTTTTATTACTTCATCAGAAAGTACGGAAGACTGCAGCTACCATAGACCAATAATATAGATTTTTATTTTTATCAGGGCCAATACTAATTATTATTAGTCAATGAGATCAACAATCGATATTTAGAGCAAATATTCCTTTTCAGTTAAAAGGTCAAAGTTTGTTGTATGTCTTAAAACATATGTTTTTTTTTTTTTAATAACCTTTTAGTTGTGCGTATGTCTGCTTATTTATATTTATTCTTTCATCTAATTTTGAAACATCTTTGTTAAATTTTAACAAAAATCTCAGGAATCATCAGCATGCCTTAAAAACTTACACGGAAACTTAAACAATAAAGTAACCTAGGTTTCTACTGTAAATCAAGTTTAGTCAAATTTTAAAATACCAAAAATGCAAACATTTTACTGATGTCTTTTGTTTTAATGCATTATATTCTTTAACACGTATTTATCTTAAGTAAATACATGACACAGTCTCAATTTTAGAAAATACTTAAATCTGATACAATAATTTTAATCTGATTGATTTCCAGTTTGCTGATAAATCCTGTGATGACATTTTATTACAATTTAGTCATTACAATAACTCCCCAAAAAATTATTTTTGCGTTAGCGTGATTGTTTTTAGTAGCTTTTAAAATTGCAGCCAGTTTTGTGTTGTCCTCTAGCAATTTTACTTTTCGATTTTGATACAAGTCTGTAAGGTCTGTGCGTTTTGATTGACCTTAAATCATTTTGAGACTGCCATGTTATTTCAGCTCTCAAAAACAAGTCCGCTAAATTCCAGCGCTCACCCAATGATTTGTTTTGTCTCTGGCAGGATACCAATCGGAACCTGACAAAGGTGGACCATATGCTAGGCCAGTACAGGGAGCGTACCGATGACCAGGCTGAGGCCATGGCCTTGGTGAGACACCTGCTCAGTGCATTCCCAGCGTCATGAAATTTTACCCCGCATTTCGCAGATGGCTTTTAAATTACACATGGCTCGGGTCATCTCATTTTTATTTGAGGACACTCCCTGCCCTTGAAATCGAATCGTGTGCTTCCTCAAATGAAAAGAGTATTTCAATGCAAAAAAAAGGCAGGGTTTTTAAGTACCGTATTTTCTGCACTATAAGGCGCACCTAAAAGCCTTAATTTTTAAAAAAAGCTGATGGTGCGCCTTATAATCAGGTGCGCCTTATATATGGATCAATATTGAGATTGGGAGCCGTAGATGGGGAATAAAGTGATAAAGTAAACTTGACCTGTTTCTTTTGTGTGTTTACAGTTGAACGAGATTGCTCATATTGACATTGACTTATTATGCTATTGAGAGTTTAGAGTTATTTGAGTTATTATTGTTATTTTGAGTATTACTATATTGTGATTGAAAAAGTTTTCAAATATGTCGTTAATTGAGGGTGCGCCTTATAATCAGGTGCGCCTTATAGTGCGGAAAATACGGTATTATCTCGCAAGTCGAACCAGCTCGTTTGTTGCTCATCTTTTTTTGGTTTTCCAGCTACGGGATAACCTGGAGGAATCCATCAGCCAGCTGCAGGCACAGAGGCTGAGCAGGACCAACGGTGCTCACAGCAGCGCTTCCGCCTCCAGCATGCATTCCAGTGACCTGGATGCTTGCCTCCCGTCAGGTACGCAGCATCGAAAACCAAACATTTGGGGGCTTAAAAGAAATTCAAACGGGCCGAGTTTGTCTTCTCATTTATGAATTCCGTGTTAGTAGTTGATGGTGTACAATAATGCGGGATTACAGATGGCAAGCATTTGAAACCAACTTCCCCGTTAAAAGACTACGCAGGACGGAGGAGGAGGTCTCACTCTGCAAATGTTCGCTTTAAAAATAGCGACTTGCCAGGAGACGATGTAAGTGATTTGCAAGGGAGTAAACTTCATCGGAAATGTAGCGTGGTAGAGAACAATATTTCTTGTGATGGTTACAGATCCACACTTTGCACCAGTCCTTGAGGGATCTGCGCTGTGACCAGCAGAGATTGTCTGTAGACCTGGAACGGGAAATCGTCAGGAGAAATCGGTAATATTTTCTGTCCTGTCTGTGAAAATTAAAATGGGGTTCGAAAAGAAGAGGCAACTGTAGAGTTCAAAGCTGTTGTAATTTTGGAAGTTTAAGCGTGTCCCGGATGAACAAATGTCAATCTTTACGCGTTCAACTTCTTGTGAGAAAAGGGAAGCGTTTTTTTTTGTTTGTTTGTTTTTTTTTTACAGCGGTATCACAGCACACGTTTTGTATTGCCACTGGGTATTTCTTTCTAACCAGCAGGTGTCTCTAGTGTCCACCTAAACTCACAAGAAATTCACCTTTCCTCCTAAATCTTCTCGAAAGCTTTACTGCTTTGATGATTTGCCACTTGACCGTCACTAGTTGCAAGTAATATGAACTATAGTTGCCAGACATTTCTTTTTTATCAATTTAAATCACGGAATGTGTGTCTTATTATTATTGTGCATTGTATTATTTTTTATAAATATGCCCAGAGTAGCCAGAAGGCTTTTATTCATATGCAGTAACTGAACATATAGTAAACGTCACTCTAAAAGAACAAGAATAAAATACACAGCAATAAATTAACTAAAATTACTATTGAGCTAAAATTACTATTACAACAACTATGCATGATTATAATATCTCTCAAATACACACAAAAAAATATCCTCCCACACTTCATAGGGAGAAGGAGACCAAGTAAGAAACAGGGCGACACAGTAAGAAAGATTTAGAGTAAGAGAGAGACAGTGAGTGTGTGGGAGAGTGAGTGAATGAGAGAGCTAGTGAGAGAATGACAGAGTGAGTGAGAGATAGAGCAAGTGAGAAAAACTGAGAGAGTGAGCGAAACAGAACGAGCGAGAGAGGTAGAGTGAGAGCTTAAGAGAGAGCAAGAGACAGAATGTGTGAGTGGGCTAGAGCGAAAGAGTGACAGACAGAAAGAGCGAGCGAGTGAGTGAGAAAAAAAGCAAGTACGAGAGTGACAGAGAGTAAGTGAGAGTCTGAGCGCAAGGATGACAGAAAGTGTGTGTGAGAGAGTTAGAGGAGTAAGTGAGAAAAAGCAATTGAGAGTGACAGCAAACGAGAGATGGTGAGCGCGTGTGAGAGAGCGGGTGAATGTGTGAGAGGGCAACAGACAGCGAGCGAGATAGATTTCGAATAAGAGACGGTGAGTGTGTGTGAGAGCGAGTGAATGAGAGAGAGAGAGAGAGAGCGAGACAGCAAAGAGAGAGACGGTGAGTGAGTGTGAGAGCGAGTGAATGAGAGAGAGACAATGAGAGTGAAAGAGAGCGAAAGAGCAACAGTGACAAAGAGAGAGACAAAAAAGAAAGCAAGCGAGCGAGCGCGCGCTATTGGTCCTTTCTGTTTCCTTCTCGATGGCTGTGAAAGTCGGCCTCAAAGTGTACACTTAGCTAGCAAAATACTTCCACTGTGTAAGCATTTTGATATTCTAGGATAAACTACCGATTATATTTGATTGCTCTATGTTTCTGAGCATAAAATTGAGAAAAGCTTTCCAAATTTGACATTTGTCAACTTTTAACCAGACGAGGGTTGAAATGATAATGTTGTTAAAGGCCACATTTAAAAATCACAAATTTTCCCTGGACAGGGTGGATGTTGACACCAGGCTTGCAATCGAGAGCCTCTCTGATCACATGGCTCCTCCGCAGCAACATGATTCTGTAAGTGATTATTTTTCAATAGCGGCAAATTGAATTATTTGAATGGACATTCATCTGCTTGTATGCGCATCCTGAACGTTAGCAGCAAGGAAAGCAGGGTTGCATTTGTAGTTTTCATTCTGTAGTTTTGTATCGCACCACAAGAGGGCACTGTGTCGCTTTATCATATGATTTCATAATCCTGCTCACCAGGGGATGAGCTCACATTTGCACGTACAAACCAGCTACCGTTTCAATCTATATCCCTCGCCGCCTTATTGTCCTAATGGGAATGCAGCACACCTAAAAGGGGGAGGACCCCCCCCCCCCAAAAAAAAAAAAAAAAGAGTAAATAAAAACCTAAGGAAATGAAGGGGAAACCATCAGAAAAGTTCAGGAGGAAAAGGGGAAGCACGGGGCGCATTTGTTCCCCACCAATGGGCCCGCTGTGATGTGATTCAAATAGATGATGAGGAACTTGGGTAGATGTTCCATCTCACAGCCGACATTCATCAGGGTGGCCTGCTTCTAATGGCTGAGATTGAGTGGGATGCCAAGCCACCATGCCAGTAGCTCATGGAAAAGAGACGGGGAGTGTGCATGATGTCATACTAAAGCACCTGTCATGTGACGTGTTTATTGCCGCACCGCCCCTGCAAAAACAAATGCTTCACCCTTGTGTTTGTTTTTGTAGACCTTGGAGAGACTCGATGTCAGTGAAAGGGAGGACAGTGTGACGTCCAGACTCCTGAAAGCGGAAAAGGAGAAGTCCAAGGTGAGTTCGCCTTGGAATTTGGTAGGTGTTCAATTTTTCCGACATCTAATAGGTATAGGTCGAGACGCTAATCCCATGAGACAACTTTGAGTCCGTAAGAATCTGACAAAATTTGGGCAAAGTTTGGGCAACAGAAGAAACATATTCAAAAGTGATCAGTAGCAACGGCAACCATGTCAGGATGTCAGCATCAAAATCTATGCCATAGATGCTGTTCTAAACGCTGGCATCGTTCAATAAGTTGTTAGCGTAATTAGTTGTTTTTTTTCTTCTTTTTTTTTTAAGTGCCCATTTTAACATGGTTTTATAGCAAAATTGCATTTTTTTCTATACGGAGTCGCAACTCACACTGAAAGAGAGGAATGGCTTGTGCAGTAGAAAGTCAAGAGACTGTTCTTGCGACATGCTTCCGGGAAGAACTTCAAAATAAAAGTATTTCAAGGCATTTGTATCCATACATTATTTGGTATGGTAATATTTATTTTGTAGCAATGGCTTGCCTTCTCACTATGTTTGGCGACGTATTTTATCGCTATACAGATCTTTCCATTGCACTTGATTCTTAACAAGATCCAAAAAAAAGGGGGGTACGATTGTGGCGTTTAAATCTCACGAGATCTTGTCATATGAGCTCCCGTCCCTCACATAACATCAACGTATTCTCCTCAGATGGAGCAGGAGCTGGAGAGAGTTCAAAGACTGCTAGATCATTCAGAAGACAGCAGAGAGTCGCTGGTTCAACAGGTTTTGGATTTATTTTGTCGGGAAGAACTCTGCGCGAATGTTGACAAGCGTTCTGACATGCGTGCGTGACGATTCACAGGTGGAGAATATGCGAGGTGAACTGCAGAGGACCAGGAAGGAGAAGACGGAGCTTCAGAGGGTCTGGCTGCAGCCTAGTCAGCCTGTTCATAGCAACTACGCAGGCAGAGAGGAAGGGAGATTACGAGGTAAGGGTTTTCGGTGATAACAAGGTATCAGGAGAGGCATTTGGCACTTTGCCTTATTTTATCGCAAAACTGTTTAATTAATGCATCGTTAATGGCGAACAATGAAACATGCAAGGGTTAGTGGATTTTTAATACATCCCGAGAGGGAAGTCAAAAATGATGGAGAATAGTTGGAGAAAAGAAAAAAAAATCCTTTTTAGTACACTAAAGTGGAAGTATTTGTTGTTAATCTAGACTTTTGGGAATTTTGCCGATTTAGTTTGGTTGTGGGAAAAGCATAAAAAAAGCTCTTTTCTTCATATATTGAGCAAATTATATATACTGTATCTCCAAGACCAAAAAAGTATCCTTGAAGAATTTGATATTTCCTAGGATCGACTCAGTAGGGTACAGCCTTTAGTCTCAAACCAAGTTACTGAAAAAAAAGGGTAGTTACTAACAAGAATAAATTAGAATTTTGGGGGAAAAAAATCACCATCATTTTAAACAGTTGCCACCCCCCAAAAAACAAAACAAACAAAAAAAAAACGTACCAACAGTGAAGTGTTGAAGAATGTTGAAAAATGAAATGGAAGACAACTGTTAGGCTTCTGTGAAAAAAAAACAAACAAATGTTACAGAAAGCCTACTAGACCATCTGAACAAGTTACTCAGCTGCTTTTTTGTGGAAAGCTTACACTCGCTCTTGGTTAGGATGTTTTAAAATGTCACTAGTTTAAGTGTGAGCACAGCCGTATCGCCAGTGATGCGAGGGTGTGTACACTTATGCAACCACAGTTTCTCTTTTTAATTTATATTCTCAGAAGTATTTTAAGGTTTGTTATTCAGTTTATATTTCATATTCAGGATTTGAAAATGTTTACGATCCAGCCTTTTCATTTGTTGACCACTGTAGTGGACAATAGTCCTTGCTCTATAGCTTTTGATTCGTTGGAGCTACTCTACTGAGTCCTACTGTCCTCAATCGTGGACAACCGGGCCGTCGCATGTGTTTGCAAGTAACTTTGCTGTCTTGCTGAAACAAAATGGAGAATGCAGCAAAACACACAAATGTCGGGTCTCATATTATGTTTTTACCTCATTCATTTCCTGTGTTTATTTTTTTGCGTCGAATGTGTATAGGCGGTTCAGACATGGAAAAAGAGTTAGCGGAACTACGTGCTCAACTGCGTAAGGCATCGGCCAACACCGAGGTGGAGGAATTAAGGAATGCTGTGGAGCGCAAGGAGAGAGAGCGGATCCAGCTGAGTATCCAGTTGGAGGTGCGTGGGCCATGTGTGTTTATTAAAAAAATTAATTAAAAAATAAAAAATCAATCCGTTGACTCATAAGTCGCATTTTGATCTAGAATTTGTTGCATCTACATGCTCAGCCGCATCGATGAAATATGTCAACATTTCTTGCAGTGGAAAAATAATGATCCTGCATAATCCTTTTAAGGCCCTTCGTCAATGAAACATTTGTATGAAGCTGAATTTGGAATTTTTTAGCATTTTGCCTGTGTCTTTGATGAATCTTTGTTTCGAAGGAAAAAAAAAATAATAATCACACTCTATGAAACAAGTGCAACAAGCCCCACCCAGGACAGAGGAACCCTTTCCACCCCCCACCCCCCCCCCCCCCCCCCACACACACACACACATACACACTTGAGAAATATATATAAGTATACCTAAAACTAGCATTTTTATTATTAACAAAAAAAGCTATATATACTGTATAGCAACTCACAACCATTAATTACTTTTTACAGTGTGTATACAGGTTAGTCTAAAACTGAAAAAAATAACCAATTGCATCAAAGTGCCTGAAATAAAAAAAAACAAATGATGCCAATCCTTATTTTATTGCAATTAGACTTCATATGGCAAAAACAAAGGCTTTTTCCTGGGGTCATCTGCCCCCCGGGCATCGCATCGAGCCCACCACTATTTGAGAAAGATCAAACTGTGCTTCAAATTTGCAGTAAAAAAAGGAATAAATTTAAAAAAAAAAATCGAAGTTGAATGGCAGCACTTTGACTGGATTTATTCCCAGTCAACTTGTTCTGTGACTAATCAGCTTCCTGCCAGCTTTACATGGTGTAAATACTCAACCTTTAAATTTTAGACATTAAATTGAAAACTTCAAAGTGTTTTTAGAGGTATCAAATAATCCAGTGTGAGTTATTTTCCCACTCATTTAAAGGAGAATGTAATTTTACGTTGCTCTTTCTGAGCTTTCTCTGATCCCTGTTTCCATCATTCTTTTTTTTCTGGATTTTTTATTTATTTTTTATTAATTCATTTCTGTGCACTAGGGTTTATCTGCAGACTTGGCACGGCGGGAGCAACAACAAGTACGAATGCTTGAACAGCTGAGGGATATTCAGGTGTTTCTCCGTTTCATCACTTTGTGCTGCAATCGATTTGGATTGTTTGTTCGGTTCGCATCATAAAAGCGCTTTAATGCTGACGTTCATTAATCCCTAGGATGTCCTTCAGTTACTAAAAGTACTAAAGTAATTCATTACTTGATTCCGTAATTCATTACTTTAGGGACTAAAGTAATCAATTATGATTATTTCTGGTATTGAGGTAATCAAATACTTTATATAGTAGAGTATTAAAGTACACGATTATTTTATGTAGTAAGTACTCAAGTAATTAGACACTTGAATAATCAATATTGACTACTCTAATGGATAAAATAATCACTTTAGTATTTAAAACGTAATTGATTAATTTATTGAAGTAATCGATATTAATTACTTTAATGGATAAAGTAAATGATTACTGTAGTACCTAAAAAGAAGTTGCTTACTTTAGGGGCTAAATGAATCACTTCTGATTACTTAAGTAATCAATTATCCTATCCAAAGTAATCAATGATGAATACTTTATGTACTAAAGTAATCAATTACTTTAGATATTAAAGTAATTTTTACTTTGTCATAAATACTAAAATAATTTATTAGATGCTTCAATAATCTCTTGATGACTTTAATGATAGTAAATTATGATTACTTTGGGTAATAAAGCAAAAAAAAATAGATATTATAATACTTTATTATCTTATGTATTTGGTATTACTTCAGTTAATAATAATTCAAATACTCTAATTGGTTAGATACTTAAGTAATTGATATGGATGACTTTAATGTGTAAAATAATTCATTACTCCAGTACTGTAAAAGTAGTTGATTACTTTAGTTACTAAAGTAGGAAATATTACTTCAGGTATTAAAGTAATCAATTACTTTAAATGATAACATCCTAAAGTACTTGATTACCTTATGTAATAAGTACTAAATTAATTGATGATATAATAATGTAATCGATATTATTTTAATGTATGAAATAACGTTTAGTACTTAATTACCTTAAATCATTTACTTTATTTTCAATGTTTCTAAATGTAATATATTACTTTAAAAACGTATTCCTTTAGAGTCTAACTCATTTTGTATCCGCTATTTTGAGACGCTCCTTTAACCAAAGACTGCAAAACAATTCAAAGATAGGAATAAGAACCTGAGGTTGAATGTCTGGACTGTTAAAAAAAAATAAATTTATGTCATTGGGATGAAATGAGTTATGTATAAAGGCTGAAGGTACTCAGTGAAAGCTTTTTATTCAACACAGCCCGCCTTTTCTTTCAGAGCCGAGGTCAGACAGAGAAGACGGAGACAGAGGCCTTGCTCCAGGAGAGCGCGAAGAGCAGAGAAGAACTGAAGACCAAGGCTCAAAAGGCCATCCGCCAATGGAGGGCAAAGTGCAGTCGGCTGCAGAAGGAGCTGGAGGAGGCCCAGGCCCACGTCCAGCTGTACGCTGACAAGGCGGCGCAGGTCGGTCAAATCTAGGCAGACGCTGGCCAAAAATCCATGTTAGTCATAATATATAGGGTTTTTTTTTTTTTTTTTTTTTTTACGCGATCATGTGTGGCAGGGGAGTCAAACTCATTTTTATTGTGGGCCTCATTGTCGTGAGAGGGTCAGAATGACTGCGTTGAAATGAGTTTTTAAATCAGTTCGTCACACACTTTGCTGGTTTGGAAATCAGAGGCTGTTAAAAAAAGTCTGTTAAAAAAATATAGTACATGTGAAACAACACAAGCAATAAAATGCAAAAATGTATTGTCTAAAACCTGTTTATTAAACAAAAACAAAACAAAAATTATACCAAAACAAGAACATGTATGGTATATAAACACAATACTGGAAAATGCAAAAACACGGTCCAAATTCTCTACTGTTTATAAAATAACACCAGTACTGTACTGTACTGTACTAAAGTACAGTATTGTATACTGTACTTTATTTTTAATGTTGAGTTTTGTCCATCTTGGAAAAAAGCATCATAGAGGTGCATTGCTAATCTTTTATTAAATGATAACTGAACAGCAATTACTGAATTGAGCTGTGAGTCCAGCCTTAAAAACAAAACAAAAAAAACAAGTCTGCGTCGAAGCAGAAAGTGTGCGAATGTGTAAGGGAAATCAACACACAGATTCACACGTTCGCTATTGATGTTTTCATTTACCGCTGCTTTACAACAACAAAATACTTACTTGGTACTTCAAAGGAAGTTGGGCAGATCAAAAACCGCGGCAAAGTTTTTTTTTTTTTTTTTCTTCCCCAAAGTTAAATGTTCTTTGGGCCTGTCTGTATTTCCGGGGTACAAAGTGGTTTCTGTTGAACGTGTCATCAAATTGATCACCTCATTACATTTAAAGGCGGGCGACTTAACGCGGTAACTTCAGAGAAACAGTATTTTCAACTGAGAAGTCGATATACAATTACGCAGCAAATAGGTCCTTATTTTCATTGGTAAAAAAGACAAGATGAAAAAAAATCGAGAACCCTCCCCAAGTTTTATTAGCTATGTTAGCATTCGTGAACAACCTTCCAAGAAGTGAGAAAATAAGTACCGTATTTTCGGCACTATAAGGCGCACCGGAAAGCCTTAATTTTTTTAAAAAGCTGATGGCGTGCCTTATAATCAGGTGCGCCTTATATACGGATCAATCTTGAGATTGGGATTGGTAGATGGGGAACGAAGTGATAAAGTAAGCTTTACCTGTTTCTTTTGTGTGTTTACACTTGAACAAGGTTGCTCAGATTGACATTGAGTAATTATGCTATTGAGAGTTAAGTTATTATTTGAGTTATTGTTATTTTGAGTATTACTATATTGTGATTGAAAAAGTTTTCAAATATGTCATTAATTGAGGGTGCGCCTTATAATCAGGTGCGCCTTATAGTGCGGAAAATACAGTATCAATGCCATCTACCGACTTGGTCGACTTTTCACCCTAACTCTAGTTCATACGTTCATCCGGCTTGCCTCTTCGACATTGCATAACTAAACTCCCGAATGTGCCGCAAGGGGAAAAAAAAAAAAAAAAAAAACTCAAGTGGATGGTGAATGACGCGCCAATTTACTAGTCATGCAGCGTGAAAACAACGAGAGACTCCCACCTGGAATATTTGATGCCACGTGAATTAATTATGAATTCATTTCCACCCCCTAAGTGAACCAGGATGTATAATCAAGTCCTCAATTAAATGATTAGTTCCTGAGCTACAGCAAAGTCCTTAAAAAATCCAGCCAAAATCCCGACGTGTTAGACGCAATCTGCCTCCCACAGACCTGACAGCTGTCCCTTACTTTTTCTGCTCTGCATATATTTCCTTCCGCTTCTTTCATCAAATGTTGTCAGAACTCTCCTTTGTTCTCCGTTCCCCCCGCATCTTCTGGTAATTTTTTTTTTTTTTTTCGCCCGTCTCACCCCTTTGTGTTGGTCTCTCCAGGTAGCCAAAGAAAAGGAGGGCTCCCACAGCCAGCTGAAAATGCTGAGCCAGCAGGCTGAGGTCGCCCGCAGAGAGCTAGCTGAAACCCTCCAACGCTTAGCCCTGCGTGAAGAAGAGTTACACCGCAAGGATGTGACGCTCGCCGAGAGCTGCCAGCGCCAACTGGCTCTCCAGCAGGAAATCCGAGAGGTGCGGGGTCAGGGTTGAGCGTTCTTTGCCGGGGCCAAACAACCAAACAGGCACTCTGAATAAGCTACTTTTTTCAACTTTTGAGGGAATTCTTTGGAGGGACTTCACGCTGTCTTTTGTTTGACAGTTTTTTTTTTGTATTATTCAGAAATTAAATTATTCAAAAGTCAACTCAAGCATGTTTAGCACATTTAGTTTTACCGACAGAACAGCAGTCAAGCTGCAACTTGTGTTTATTTACAATTTTCGAAAGCAGACAGTGAGCACTGAAGTTGGATTTTAAGGTAGACACTTCTTGAGTTTTTTAAATCCTAAAGACATGTTTATTTTTACTTTTTTTTTTTAAATGTAATCTTAAACAATTTTTGATCACTTTGGTACTTACTTAAAAATACTTTAAAATAATACTTAAAATAATTCAATTATAACAATTTACAGTATATTAATTTGATATTTCAATATTTAACATAAAAGATTAGTTTAACACTTTTAAGATTACTTTAGTACTTGATTACATGATTTAGTACCTGCTGGTTCTCGACCCTCCTTTAGCCAAACAATCTGTGAAAAAGAAAAGAAAAAAAAAAGGGTACCTGGGCCCCCCCCAAAAAAAGAAAAGGAAAAATATGTCTTTGCGATTTATTTAGTTAAAGGGATTCTTATTCTGGCAGTAGAGGTACAATGATTATTCAACAACTAATCTTTTTTTTTGTTATCTTTTCGCATGTGATGCCATTTTCATTTGACAACTATTGGCAAAATGTGTTTTTAAAGGCATTTATTGTGCATGAAATTGCAATATTGCAGTTATCAAATTAATAACAGTAAATACTGCTAAAAATGGCTATATAAGTCAACTATCCCTTGAAGATGACCTACATAAGTATGAGTTGTGTTATTTAAAATGTTGCACTTCTAATCACAGGCAAAGGATTCATCCGCTGCCCTTCAGATGGAAGTTAGGCGTCTGTCGGACAACCTGGCAAAACTGAGGGACGAGAACCGGATGCTCGTAGAGCAAGCTGCCACTCAGACCCGTTTGTGTCAGACTCACCAGAACAAGCAGGCTGAGCTCCAGGTCACGTTGAATCAAATGACCTCAGCCCATGCTCAACTAGCCCACCGCTTGACCGAGTCGGAAGCGTCCAAGAAGGAGCTTGAGAAGGTCGCGGCGGAATTGCAGGCCAAGTTGGCCGGGATTCGGGAAGAGCCGGACGCGTTGAGGAAACAGCTGCAGCTGGAGAGAGAGGTTCATCAGAAGGAACTGGACAATCTGAAGGCCGCCGTCGAAGAAGGCAGGACGAAGGACAAGGAAGTCCACGACATGCTCCGACTCTGCCGTCGCCAGCGTGATGAAATCCAGTCGCGTCTAAATGACGTTCAGGTAACTTCTGGTAATTAAATAAGAATGAAATCTCTTGTGATAAAGCTTACCATGCCAAATACCATAATCCTCCAAATATAGAATCCACCTGTGAATACCCTAATTTTAGGTTCAAATTCTGGTATTTTTATGTACCATAAGACGCAGCAACGGTTTAGTGACAATGCAAAAATGATAGCATACCAGAATAAATCTCATCTTTGCGAATTCTTCATATTTTCTTGTGTTCATATCTGCAAATGACATATTTGTTGCGCCTGTTGCCAACGTTTAGCGCAGCCGCTAGCATAATTTAGCTGCTAGCTATCAAGACTCGACTGCTTTATTTCGGCTTGCGGATTACCTACTATCAAGGCAGTTTAAGACATCAAAGTCAAGTTTATTGTCAATATGAATATGACTGGAAACTTTGATGCTGATAGCTTGACAGTTCCCGTTCCTACTGATCACTTTTGAACGAGCCAGGCTGTTTCAAATGTGTGTTTTCAGATGTCTCCACCAAAATGTATGGGCTATCTAAGTCACGATATATTTAACCTTGTGGAACGTGTGTCTCGTCCCATGAAAAATTGTGAGGCTATGTTCCAAGTGCGGATATAGTCACCTGACCATAGGAGTAGGACAAGGACAAGTTCTCATACGTATTAAGTTCTATCCCATTGGGGCCACACATATCCCTAAGAAGCCCACCCAACAGCCAATGAGCATCGCTCGCAGCGTATATTCCCATTTAGCCAAAGTTATCTTCGACGGAAAAAAAAAGAGCTTAAAATAGCTGTTTTTGCTTGTCCTTGTCCTCTCTTGGTTTCCCTTCCACTCTATCATCTCTTTCCTTCATAATCCCTTCCCTTGTCACCTCCCTCCAGCTTGAATTTAGCATTTTTTTTCCCCCTTCAGTCTGTTTCCTTCCCTCTGATTTTCTGTTTTCCCTCAATGTGTCACTCAGTTCATCTCAAGTTCTCAGTCAGTCTTGTTAATTCCACTCTAATTAGTACTTGACGTGTTTCATAATAGTTTTTTTTTTTTAATTAAATCTTTTTTTAAGCACAACACAATCATGCGCGAAAAGGTCATAAATAGTTCTTCGGTTGCAAATTTTATAGCCGCCATCTAAGACGGAAAATGCTTTCAAATAGGGGTTGACTTAAATTTGATACGCTTTTATCCGTAGCGGTATCGCCATCGTAAACACACCTTCTCTCCATTAGGCAGGTGCAGTATCGGACAGGAAGTTGTGCGAGGCGCTCGGCGTCAAGTTGGACAGGATGAAGGATGAGTGTGATAAAATGGCTGCGCAGCTCAACTCAAAAGAGGATGCGCATGCACTCCTCTGCAAAAGGTACCGGCTACTTCGACTGCAACTGGAGGAAGTAAGTGCGCTCTCTTTTGTCCAAATGTCAAAATAAAACAAAAAAAAAACAAGGTACAAGGACATTCAGCGATTAAACATAAACTACCTGCCTTATAGTGTTGATACGATGCCAGATTTGTAGTAAAAAGAATAGCGATCAAATTAATTGTCATTTGTAAATTTTCCAATATTTGTCTAAAGGTAGCTCTAAAAATTGCTAGTGATAAATGTATTAAATACTAAGTGGTAAATGCAGCAATACTCATCCTGCTGCTGTCCGTATCATAACAGACATGGCGACCTCTGGAGGAGTGCCACCCCCCCATGTAATACTATTTAATGATAACTAGACCTACGATTATATTTAAAACATACAGTTGGTCACTAAGAACACGTTTATTTGCAAGTTTTTAAAATGTTTAATCATTTAATTTATTAATTTCTCATGAAAAACGGTCTAAATCATACATATTGTCACTTTAAGATATTTAATTACCAAAGTATTTCAATTATTTATGTGAGTAGGGACTAAAGTAATGATCTAATTAGGTACTAAAGTGCTAAAACTCGAATACTTTAGTACGAAAGTTGTTGATTAATTTAGGCACTATTGACTAGATTGATTATTTTAGTTAGTAAAGTGATTGTGCTAAGCTAGCTTCATGTTACTAAAATAACTGATTAATTTAGTACTTAATTATTTATAGTAATTGATGACTTTAGTACTTGATTCGTTTACTATTAGCTATTTTTGGAACTTCTTTTTGCCTGACAACTCGAGAACATATAGAAAAAAATATAAGTATCTTAGATTGAATGTTCTGCTTCTTTAAAAAAAAAAAAAAACGTCTTTGGGAAGGAATGCTTGATTGATTTTTTTTTTTTTTTCTCATCTTCTCCAGCTATAGATGTTGACGCTATGCTTTTACTGGGCTTTACAGAGCTATCTAAATGAAATATCCATTTTAACGGGGTTGGTAGTGAATGAGTTAGATGTAACAGTCAGGTATTCAAGTAATTGTCACATGACCATCCAACCCCTAAGAATTTGAGAAGACTTCTATTTTTGCCACATCAGCACTATTTCAAAGCGCCGCTACATAAAACGCTATGTTTTACAACATCAGATGGAGTCTTCAGTCTCCCCTCCGACAGGCCTCATAAGTAGGAGGATCTCTTCAGGGCATCCATGTATTGACTCTAAATCGACTGAAAGAAAGAAAAAAAAAAGTGTTATTCATGTAACGTGGGTAGTTCATCATGAAGAGACAGAATGATGACCCACAGTCCCCCGGCAACACTCTTCAGTTAGTTCCTGTGTCCCTGACACATAGATTGACTGTGCCCTGGAAGAGACCCTGAAACTATAGCTTCGGCAGACCCGAGGAAGGTGGTTAACCAGGTCAGTTTGCGTGGGAGGAAAGCAAATGACTCTTTCATGCCAAAGCTCGTCCCTTTTTCAATGCGCTGTGAATTTCAGACTATAACCCGCTACTTTTTTCTCATGATTTGAGCCCTGCGGTTTATAGTCCGTTGCGGCTCATCTGCAGTGGGGAGCAATCCGTCGGTAGAGCAAATGTGTGCATCTGTTCAGTTCGGTGTGAAATTGAGTGTGAATTTATGGAACAACTATGAAATAGAACTAACAAGAATAACATTGACATTAGCTTCGGCTAACATTGTAGATTTTCTCATAATAACATGTAGATACCACTTTGGGCTGTTGTAAACAAACCGGTGAACACTTTCTCCTAAATCGCTTGTTTACTAGCGGGTTGTCGCGTCTGCGAGAGGGATGAACATAACACAGGAAGTACTTTGCATGACCTTCAACTAAACTTAAGTAAACTTACATGCTCAAAATCACCCCAAAATAAATATTATTGCTCCTGTGGATGCCTATATCATACAAAAAACAATCTAAATAAAGTTCTCTACATGCACCACCAGCACCATCTCAAGGCAAATAAATGAACTGCATTCATATTGTCAACTGCCCCAATTAATATTGTTAATTTAAACGTAGGAGGTTTTTTAAGCAGGACTTGAAAGTGATCTGGCCTCACGTTGCAAAATGACAATATAATTTAATAAGTAGAGGTACCACTGCGTTTAGATGCTAGTTTTTTTTTTTTTTGTCATTACAAAATTTCAATTCTTACAGTTGTCCTCCACAAGAGTTTTCATACTGTATCCTCCATAGGTCAGGTCAGATGAAGGGAGGCGCGCAACAGTATCCGAGCTCATCAAACTGGAAGAGAAGATGGCACAGATGGAAGCAGAACACGAGGCCCTTCTTTCCTCCATCAGCGATGAATTAGATGTAGCACTGCAAGGTCTGCCAAGAAATGCGGAAGACAACTTTCAGGTACTTGCTGCTGTTTTTATATTCTTTGTCCTTGGCTATCCATCGATTCATCTAGAGCGGTCACTTGGCTCTGGATTTTTTTTTAACCATACTTTTTTGTTATGGGTCAGTTTGTCCCACTTCACTTTACAGTAAATCAGTCCTTTTTCTTTTGTTAATGTTAAAAAGGATACAATTTTAGGTATCCTCATACGATTTTTATCGTTAATGATTTATGGCCACTGCAGGGAGTGTGGTGGGTGCGAAATGTTTTCCCTTTCCTTGAGGGGGGGCTTTACAACAAATAATTGAAAAGCACTGCAGTAAATGTTGAATGTACGTTTAAGCTAAACATGGGTCAGTATGACACACAGGACACAAATATTAGTTGTGTTTCTGAGGAACATAACAGGAGGGTTTTGAACTTTTGAAGTGTTTTCTTTTGTTTCAACAGGCAAATAACATTTCTGGATCAGTAAAAGACACCTCCCTTTGGCTACACGAGACAAAGGTATGATTATTTCATCCAGTTTCAAGCAGATTCAATTATACAACATAAAATTAAGCCTGCACCGCTGGTAGCAGTAACATGGGGTGCTTCTATGGCTGAGGGATTGCTCATTTTACACAGGCATTTCCTGAAATAGATTTTTTTTTCAATGAGAATAATTTATTAGCAGCATTGGTAGTTCAGGCTTTGAGTTACATTGAAGAGAGTTCAAGCCCAAAAATGGACATTTATCATCCAGAGTAGTCAAAAAGGGCAGCTCCTAGGTGCAGTCGTTTAAAAAGGACAACATTGTGCATTTGAACATCGTACAATAGACAAAAACAGAAAAACAATCTTACTTTTACAAGCAATGCCCAGATGAGCACTGCAACCTCCAAGCGGAAATGACCATTTGCCATACTTGTGCAGAATAGCTTGGTGTTCGCTTCAGTGACAGAAAGTGGACCGCTATACTAGTGGTCACATTAGCATTAGCATCTAGCTTCATCATGCTATTGCTCAGCAGACTACAGCACGGTTTTATTCTGTTTAATTTTCATACCACTTCACTGTACTCCTTGAAAATAAGTAGTATAAGCTCATATTTTCATTGTGGCTTTTCATTATGGGCTGTTCATTATTTATATTTTCATTAATTGATAAACTTATTTAAGTTCATCGTATGCACTGTATACAAAAATTGTATTTTATGAAGAAATGCTAAGAACATTTCCAATCTTCTCATGCAATATTGGGATTTATAGCAAACTAAAAAATAAGTTGTTTTACCTTTTTTATAAATATATTTTACAATGATATATTTACAGCTAACCGCCACTTCACCGGGAATTGGAACAAGGTCGGCGCACATAGAAAAATCGATGTATGATTGTTTTTAAGTTATTTACCATTATTTTACCAGTCGTGCTATTTGAGAATAGATTTTTCTCTATGTTCCCCCATGAGTTAATATCCGTGTTCTAAATGTAGTGACTACATGGTATACCAATTAAGAAGTCGAAATGATTTGAAAATTATTGTATTCTGTGTTTAGTTTAACACAATGACGCAATTTCACTGATATTGCGAAATTATTGTCATTTCACCCGGCTTGCAGCTTATGTTTTTCTAATGCGACGCACCCTATACGCGCACCTATATATGTATATGCCTACAAAATCCATATCCGATACATTTTTTTCAATTCTAACCAGTCGAAGATACGCCGGCTGCGGCGGGAGTTGCGGGAACATGACACAAGAGAACAGCGCTTGAGAATGCAGCACAAGCACACCAGGGATGAGCTAAAAGCATTAAGGCAAACCCGAGGCACCGATGGAGACGCTCTCCTGCGGCGCCTGGACGACCAAGAAAAGCCGCTGCTCTCCATCAGCACGGAAAAAAAAGGTACACAAACACTTCGGGGAATTTCATCCATTTCTGATAAGCATCAGCCCACCTACAAATAGTTCATCTAATCCAGCAGCAGCGTAATAAGAACGGTCACTTGTAATTTGACCCCTTTTAATAGCTTCTGCCGGACTCCGTGATCCTTTTAAATGGCGCCGGCGTCTCGGGTTGTGTTCCCCTCGTGTCCGATCTTATCTGCCGCGTTCCTCTTCTTCACCTCGGCGTATCGCGCGCTTCATCTCTTCGTACTATTCCCCAAGCTTTCATCCAGTAATGATGTGATGCTAGACCATCAGGAGGTCAGATCGTTTTTGGAGGTCCGGACGCCCACGGCCGACAACTTCGGGATGGGTGGAACCAATCAGACGTTTAGACAAAAAGTAGCTTGTTGGGAGAGGAAATCGGTTATTGTTGTTAGTTAGCATAGAAATGAGTGAACAGTTTTATGATCATTCTGCTGGTTAGCAAGGTGATGTTGCAATACGAACAACCTTTGCTAAAGAACGACCATATCCATCAAATTCTAACGTGAGCGATGTTTTTATTAAAGCCACTTAATTGCTCGCCTCAGGCGACGTCAGCAGAACATTTCACTGCACTTATTTATTATTTATCTCTTTTTCGAAAGACCTGAGGAAAAAAAATCGTGAATATAGTGAGTATAGATGTTCATTTTTGCAGAATTAAAAAATAGAACTGAATCGAGCCATTTTTTTTTCATTTCAATCGCTGGTACATATTTATGTTTAGCCACCTATTTTTAAAAAAAATGTTTTCAAGTTTTTGCACAAGTACTTGCACTAAATAAATTAAGCACTAACGAATTGATTTCTTCAGTACTTAAGTAACCAGCATAACTTGAAGAAATGATTACCTTAGATAAGTACTAAGGTTATTCATTACTAAAGTACTAAAGTAATCGATTGCTTCAGTTAACATTACTTTATGTACCGAAGTGCAAAAATAATCTCCTAATTTAGTACATTAGTACCCGAATTAATTGATTACTTATACTCATTTAGTAAAGTACATCATGTAATGGCTTACTTTAGTACCTAAAGTAATCAATGATTTAAGTACTATGGCTGGACACATTTAGTACTTTAGTAACTATGGTAATCAATGACAATAATTTATTCATTCCATACTGTAGTACCTAAAGTAATCACTTTAGTGCTTGATTAAAGTAATCAATTAATTCAGTACTTTACTACATAAAGTAGTCACTTTACTATTTGATTACCTTGAGTAATTAATTACTGCAGTACGTGGTTAATCATTAACTCAATTACATAAGTATCTAATTACATTTAAAATGAAGTACTGTACCATATTTTCCGCACTAAAAGGCACACCCACAATTACTGACATATTTTAAAACTTTTTCCATATATAAGGCGCACCCTCAATTAATGACATATTTTAAAACCTTTTCAATCACATTATAGTAATACGCGAAGTAATAACAATAATAACTCAAATAATAACTCTCAATAGCATAATAACTCTGTCAATGAGCAACCTTGTTCAACTGTAAACACACATATGAAACAGTTAAAGCTTACTTTATCACTTCATTCCCCATCTACCAATCCGATTCTCAATATTAATCCATATATAAGGCGCACCTGATTATAAGGCGCAGCATCAGCTTTAAAAAAAAAAAAAAAAATAAGGCTTTTGGGTGCACCTTATAGTGCCGAAAATACGGTACATTTAAAATTAAATACTGTACTTTAAAGCCCTCCTTTATCCAGGCTTTTTTTTTTTTAAAGAGATTGAACATTTGGATTCTTAAAAAAAAAAAAAAAAAGTCAAAATATGCCTACGGGATCAAATGAGGTTTTTCTGAGGTATATTTGTTTCCATGGTTGAAAAGATGGAGGTGTGGTCTCCCCCAGGCTTTGAGATGAGCAAATGAACATTTCGCACACTTACTCTTTGTGGAGCATTTCCAAGGCCAAATGGTTGGAGAAAAGCTGCTGGAGACATCAAGTGTTTTCTGTTTATTTGTCAGGGGAGCCTTTTTCTCATTAGGAGGCACTTAAGGCACAGCCAAGATGCGTTTGAAAAGCATTTTCAATTCTGCAAAGCATTTACTCAACCCCGCAACGTATAGCAAGCAACGCGGCACAGCAAGTGTAATCACTGCAAGCATTTTACTTTCAGATCATTTTCATTATAGTGATTTAAAATGCGCTTGAAAATTCCCTCATTTGGACTCGTGTTTTAATGTCACGCTAAGAGGTAATTGGCACAGCTTGCAAGGTTAATTGAGCACGTCGTCTCGCAAAACAAAACGTGTCAATGTTGTGCTAGCGGGAAATATAATCAGTTTCCAAATAAAGATCAATTAGGCAAACAATCAGAAACTGCACTGAAAACAAGTTGACGCTGCAATCAACAGCAGGCAGAGGCAAGACTGGATATAAATATTTTTTTTTTCTTCTCGCTAACATTTGACATCATACTCACTGATTACGCTTGCCACTCGCGCGACGTTACACAAATTCAAACTATTTTGCTTTTCATTCAGAACTGCTGGAGGGGAGTCGCAAGAAGGATGAAGAAATGAGGAGCCTTCAGGTTAGCACGCAATTGTTCCTGTCGCGTCTCATTTGTAGGGTTACACTTAAGAGAGTCGGGAGGCAAATCCACTCAAGAAATCCCAGAATTCTACATTTTTCACCCAAAAATTCTCCATTCATTCCCACTCAGTTTCCCTGATTGTTGCTATCATTTTTATTCACCATTCTTTTCAATTGCAATTCAACATTTACGCCATTTCAATTTGAAATTCAAAAAAATTCAGAACATTCTATTCGGCTTGACAACAATTGTCCACATGCCAAAATTTTACAGGTACCAAAAATTCCGTATATTTCATACCAAAAAAAAATCCTATTGAGTTTGCGATTTACCTATCATCACCACAACGTTATTTTATTTTCACGCGCACCTTCATTTTCCTTCTTTAACATTATATTTCACAAAACATTATGAGTAGGCGTGGACATTCATGGGAGCGCAGAGCAGTTTGGAGATACGGTATCACTAGTGCTTGCAAAGTTGACTCAACTGAACCGCCTCCGAAAAGATTTATTTATTATTTTTGCCTTCTTAGAATGCATGTTAATGTGTTTCTTTATTTACTCATTTGTACTAAAGATGGCGCACCTTTTTTTATGTACCATTAGCACGTTTGAGTGCACAAACATGAGCGTGACACCTCTTGCGGCCACGTTGCAGCAGACATGAGGTTTTGACCCACTGTGCCACTACAGCCGCCATCACCTTTTACTGGTTGGGATTGACCCATCCCGCACTTTCATTGGCCTTTCGCTCAGCACCAGACGACGGCGACAAGAGTTGGAAACCCGGAATCCATCTGTTACTACTCGGCGACACCTGGCAAAATCTGTTTGCAATTAATCAGCCGCCCGGTCGAGCCGTTAACTCTTACACTCCCAGTCACATTCTCTGGACATAAAACGTTAGACGTTATTCGTTCAGCAGATAAAAAAGTAAATATCTTTTTCTGTTCTGCATGAGAATATATCGGTGTTGTCGAAATTCGCATTTCTGTTGAAAAAAAATTAAAAAGCTTTTTGTAAAATCATACCTGTCAAGCATAACTGAGCATAATTTATCATAAACTAACAAAAAAGGCTTGAAGTGAGCTACAGCCACGGCTTCCGTCCACATTTCAGTCTTCATCCTCCATTGGATGAGCTTATATTTATAGAAATAACCACAAAATATTGTTATAGTTGCCACAGTGTGGATTTTCCCATCCCACACACATCACATATTTAAATATATTGTTTTTCAAGCTCTCACTGACCATAATCTCCCAAATAAAAGAAACACTTTTTTTCCCCTAAAAATGAAGGCTGAATTCTGGGTGCGTCCTATAAACGATAAAGATGAGATTTTTTCTGATTGTTCTGTCAGCCACATAAGCCGACGCACAAATGTGCATTTTTATATCAGCTGTATAATATAATAATAACGAGGTGGATGTCAGTTGGCTGTTAGCATTCAGTGCCCTTTGTAGCTAACAGCAGCTTGTGTTAGCTGAGATTGTTACAACATCATTTTCAAGAAAAGAAGCGAGCAGACTGAACCACCGTCCGAGTCCGTCCTTGTTCGCACACAGGAATATTACTAAAACGGAGAGGATCATGTAAAGGTTCCGATGTCTCCAGCTGATTTGATTAAGTGGCGAGGTATGTTCCGTTTAGTGAACACGAAAACATATTCCATTTGATTGGTTTATTAATTGGCATATACACGCAATTATAAACTCGCTGCGTTCACTGTGAAACACACTTACCACAACAAATATCTAACTGAAGGATATGAACGCAAAAAATTATGAAGAATCCAGGAAGATGAGATTTATTCCGCATTTATTTCCGCATCAAAACCCAGAGATGACTTTCATGCAAAAATAACAAACAATTAAACCGTTTTTTATGGGAACGGGTGTGAAAGAGTTAATTTTCAAGCACGAGAGGGATGAAGAAAACAAATCGGAAAGGCAAGCGGGGAAAAGTTCCAGCGTCAAAGGAACCCTTGTTAGAAACTACCAACGCATCCTAAATAGACGGGGGAGAAGCAGGTGTGCCTCGGAGTGGCGCTTAAGAATCATAGCATCACTTACGCGCGTTGTTATCGAGGGAACATCAGTCAGCAGTGATGAGCCGTCAGGAAAATGTGCCTCTCCTAATCCCTCACTTGTTTCCCTTTTATTTTCTGTTCTTCTCCCCTCCGCCGCCACATAATCCACTTTTACTGTTAGAGCAAATTACCTGGCTTTAATGTCTCGCAACACAGCTGTGTTTTCTGTCCCCTCGTGATAGTTTGCCCCGTGGCGCTTTGGTAATCTTTTGACATTTTTTTTTTTTTTTTCCTCTTTGCAGAATCGCGTTTTGGATCTGGAGTTGGTAAGGTGTCATTGTTAATGGATATGAATGGAATAAACATGAAAATTGTAGTTTTATGTGTTTCATAGTTTAATACAGGGCTGACAAAATTGTTTCTACTGAGGGCAGCTGAGAGAAAAATGGAAAGGCCAAAGAGCCACTTTTTTTTTTACTATGAATTATTAAACAGTAAAAATCAAGCAAGTAAGCAACTGCACATTGCCTTTATAAATTTAAAAAAAAAACTGCTACATTGAGGCTTTTTCTTAATGTTGAGGCAAATATGTTTTTTTTTTCATACGACTAACGCTGTCCACCATTAAAAGCAGCAAATATTACTGTATAAACAATACACATTGCTTTTTTTTCTTAATTTTGCAAATGCTTTTAAAGGCGTTATAATTAAAGCTATTTATGATTTTTTTTTTTCCTTCACTCAAAATGTTCAGTGACATCAGTTCTATCCATGCATATGTAGGTTATTTTTATTAACCCCCCCCCCAAAAAAATTGAGAACTGATATGGTCTGTCTGTGTAGTCTGTGACGTGACGATGACACTTTAACTGGTCTCTACCGCCACCTACTGTCTTGAGGTGAAACTCAAGTCAACAAAGAATTTTCTGTTTACTGACTTAGTTTGACCCCCGCTCACCGGAATGTCTCAAAAATTGCAGGAAAATCAATGTCATAAATCCTATGAAAACGCATCTCAAAAATTGTAATGATAATGGTCCAAAATATGGACAATGATTAGTTTTGTACACAAAATCTCGCACGTCCAGCTACAATCACATACGAATGCCAGAATCGTTGTATTTTGAAATTTTAAATCTTTTAATCGTCTGCTGAAAATTTCAGCTCCCTCGTAGTTTTTTTTCTCATTGATTTTTTTTATGATGTCATAAAACAATCAAAGAAATGTTCATAATTTGTAACATAATGCCACAAGGGTTCATAAGAATGGCTTTTCAGCTCTGAGATGAACGATAAGTCATACGTGTCTAAGTCCAGTCCTCGAGGGCCGGTATCCTGCACTAATGACTGAGCTTTAACCAAACACTCAAGCTTGTTTTTTTTTAAGAAGTTGTCCATCTTTCGGACTTATGCAGCTGTCTCGCCCCCTCCAGTCTCCCGTTAGTTAAGGCCACCATCAAGTAAAATCATTTCTGCCACAATAGCATCCGTCGACCCACTTTCATCCGAGCGCGGTCCGGCGTATAGCGAACAGCGTGACACAATGTAACAAGCGCGTCTTTTCAGCTAAATGCTTCCATTTGACTTGGGTCAGGAGGCTATTAAAGGACTGTTTAAGAGCTCACTTTATATAAAAAATAAATAAATAAATACGGACAGCAAGATGACAAAGGTCCACAATTATCTTTTGTATTGGCAATGGAAGAACATTATCCCCGTTGGCGCTCAAGCATGCTGTTTTCTTAAGCGTTTATGGCAGCTGAATACAATGGCCGATTTGCATAGTGCCGGCGTCATTATAATCCGCCGAGATTCAGCAAATGACCCAAAGTCACTGCGGCCGGCGAGCATGTGGGCGTAGGAGATAATGCTTAGCGGGGACGGGGCATTCTGCTTTGCTGAAACCGACGATAACGGCGGCAGTTGGACACCGGCGTTACTGGGCGGCTTCTTCCGCAAATACAAATATGCCGCGGTCACGTGATCCGAAGCTGTTATCATCCACGCAGATCTGACGCGGCCGTCACGTCGAATCGTCGCTAGGATGAGCCTTCAACTTTGCCGAATTATTTGTTTGATTCCCGGCGAGGATGTAAACGGTATTTAAGGAAATTTGTTGAGGCGCGGCGAAGAGAGGGAAGCTCGGTATTTGTTTGCGTCATTTGTGTCATGGGGTTTCGCAGATTGGTTTTGGGTTATTGGTGGAATCTGAATTTTGGAGAGAAATGTCAATTTGGGGATTTTTATAAAAAAAACAACCTCCTTAAGGTCTCAGCATTCATTTACCATCAGCCAATAGGTTCAGATTGTAAATCAAAGTGGATGATAAGAAGGGATTAGTAGGCGATGGGCAAAAACGAATGTGCCAAAACTACTTCCGTGTATTATATAATCATTCTGAAAGGGAATTGAGTGAAAAAGTGTTGGATTATCTCAATGTTTATTTTTTGGGGACCTGATTTTGTAAAAACATATCACACACACACACACACACACATATATTTGTTTTGTAAAATATACATTTTCATCAATTTATATATATATATATATATATATATAAGAAATTTATGAAAATAAATGTATATTTTTATTCAACAAGTATCAAGTTATATTTTCTAGTATTTTTTAATTGTGTGTGTGTGTGTGTGTGTGTGTGTGTGTGTATGTATATATATATATATATATATATATATATATATATATATATATATATATATAAAGACATTGATGAAAATAAATGCAAATTATTTTCATCAAGTATCAAGTTTTTTTATTATGTGTGCGTGTATATATATATATATATATATATATATATATATATATATATATATATATATATATATATATATATATATATATTTTTTATATTTATTTTTATATAGGGTCAGACCAAAACAAAAAAATACAACATGTGTTTTTTTTTTTTTTTTATATATATCAATTTTTTTTGTTTGTTTGTTTGTTTTTAATCTGTATATTTTTGGGGGGCAGAACTCAAGAACAGCCATGGACTACTTGAAGTCCATCCCGGACAAGCGATATCTGACGGACAATTTCAAAGACTTAGAGGTAGGCGCGATTTGCCTTGTGCTTATTTATGCAAAATTTCACATACCATTGTGATATTGCATGGCTTCCATCTGTTGCCTTCAGGAGTCCCAACGGCAAAAGGAAGTGGTGGAGCAGTGCTACAGCAGACACAAAGAAATCGTCTGGGACCTGCAGCACCAACTTGATGAGTCCAAACGTAAAATCAATGAGTGCAGGGTATGATCACCCCACGTTTTGTTCATCAAATGTTTCCTGAAATAAAACGCGGGAATCCGGAGCCGGTTTTCAAGTCTCATATTCGACCAGGTCATCCTTTTCTTTCAGGAGGAGAAGTTAGACGCCACTTCCAGGAGTATGAGGCTCGCTATTATGGCTTCTTCCATCAAGAGCCCCAACGCATTCTTCGGCAGCTCCGTGTCGTCCGATACACTGTGTGAGTTTCATTTTTGTCATTATTTACACAACCAAATCGCTGCAATTGTTGTTATACACACCATCAAAGATCAAATATAAGATATTGTTGCTCTTTTGTGTAGGTTAATTTATTCTATTAAACTTTGTCAGATTTTCCGGTATGACAATCCCATATCAAAGGCATAACAATATTGACTTTTATCATAATATATGACACGATTTCTGGCATAGCCAAGGCCAAAGATCAAATCGATGCATATTGTTTTCAGAAGTCGAGCAGACATCAATTCTGCTGGACTTTCAGGAATTACCGTTACTTGTGAACGGAGGGATGTTATCTGATCCAGGAACTTTTATGTTTATTTACCAGAACACAGTTAGCATGAGGGCGTATGGCTAGATTGAAAATGGAACTGGCTTGTTATGGATGGAAAAGTTGCGTCTGCCATTTTTTGGACAGTTGTGCGACGCATTGGCCCAATGGATGTGAAAGGGTTAAGTTGGGGTTTTGAACAAAACAATAATAATAATTGAGAAGCACTGCTCTATACACGACAAACACAAAAAGCACTATAAGCAAAAATTGAAATTTCACCAAGCGGTCCAATTCTTTTGGCGTGTACCCAAATAGAACAAGAAATATTTCTTACGCCTCACTAAATAATTCATTGCTTGCCATTCAAAATGACTACCGTATTTTCCGCACTATAAGGCGCACCGGATTATAAGGCGCACCCTCAATTAATGACACAAAAGAAACAGGTGAGGCTTTCTTAATCAGTTAACTCCCTGTCAACGAATCCCAATCTCAATATTGATCCATATATATATAAGGCGCACCTGATTATAAGGCGCACCATCATCTTTTAAAAGAAAATAAGACTTTTAGGTGTGCCATATAGTGCGAAAAATACATTAAACTTGACCTGTTTCTTTTGTGTGTTTACAGTTGAACCAGGTTGGTCATATTGACATTGAGTTATTATGCTAATGAGAGTTTAGAGTTATTATTTGAGTTATTATTGTTATTACTTTGAGTCTTACTATAGTATGATTAAAAAAGTTTTAAAATGTGTCATTAATTGAGGGTGCGCCTTATAATCCGGTGCGCTTCATATATGGAAAAAAAATTAAAATATGTCATTAATTGAGCCTTACATTCCAGTGCGCCTCATATTTGGGAAAAGTTTGAATGTCATTAATTGAGGGTGCGCCTTATAATCCAGTGCGCCTTATAGTGCGGAAAATACAACAATCTAAAAAAATGTGCTGTTTTCTCTCAGCTCCACCAAAACGCCTGACCACTTCCGACTTGGACCGATCCGCAGTCAACATGGCCAAATTCTTCACAGATCCTTGACAGCTCACCTACAAGTGACCTTTTTCCTTTTTCTTTTTTCTTCTTTTTTTATTGGTTTCCGCACACCGAAGCGGCGCTCAAGCGCAACAAAGAACAACTCGACCGCACTTGAACGCGTCAGCATTAATCCTGGTGCCATCCCCCAAATGTGTGACTTTGAGACTGTAAATCTTTTTTTTTTTTTTTTTTTTTTTTTTTTTTCCCACTTATTTATACCTCATCCGTTATGCCAATGTGTTTTGAGCCGCAATGGCTCAGCATTACACAAGTTCGCCAGTGCCTTTTGCACTTCCTCAAATCATTCCAGTATTTGTTTTGGGTCGTATATATTTGTAAAACAAACACAGAAGTCTATTTTTTTTATGAACTGTGAAAAAAAAAAAAAAAAAAGTATCCGCACTTCAAATAAATCCTGACGGGGCCTAATGTTTGTTTTTTAAGGAGCCCCCGGCGCTGATTCATTTCGCTGTTTGTTTGTAAAGGCTTTTGCGTCGGCAGCGAGAGACCGCAGCTTTTTCCCGCCGACTGATATTTATTCATATGTATTCATATTCATATGTACTCTTAAAATATTTCATTGACTAAATCAAACAAGGCAGGACTACCTTCACGCGCAGCCTGCTGTGTAAATATTCTTTGAGAATCTATTTTCGGATGCATTCTCTTTTAGACTCGCCGTAAATGTGAGGAAGCTAGCGTGCTTTCGGGAAATGTAACAAAGTTAGTTTCCAATTAAAAAGCGAAGAGAAAAAGACTGAACATAATCAGAATCTATTTCAGCATTTTAAAGAATATATTTTTTATTTATAAAAAGTGTATGTGCAAATATAACTAATATAATATAAATGAATAATATACATATTATAAAATATGTAAGAATAAATAAGTACCTGGGATTAATCTGAACTCCTAAATAAAACGTAAAATGACGTCTTTGGGATTGAATGAGTTAATTTGGAAATTACATTATTTTGCACATAACACATTTTTTTCACTTGCTGGCGACTGAAAATGATATCACATGCAAAGGCTCAGGTAACAATCAATAAATCAAGGTTCAGTGAAGAAATGTCACATGACCACCAAGTGAGCCATAATTGGTCCTTATCTGAGGCGCTCATTTTTAGTCGACAGCAAGCACGAAAAAAAGTGTTTTTAAAAGGTATTCGCTTTACATGATTGTAATATTTAGTAAGTTAAAAAAATATTTATAATTTTAATGGATTATAGACAGTATTAACGTTTTACTCCTAAAATGGAACAAGAAAAAACTATCCTTTTAAACAAGTTATGAACAAGCTATGAATGTTAAGTTTATATTAATACTAATTTTAAATCGGTATTCATTATTTCAGTCAGAAAATTTTATTTTTAAATAAAATATTTCAAAATAAAAGTTTCTTTCTTTCATTCAAATCAATTAAAATTGTCATCATCCTGACTGGAGAAAATTGACATTTAAATTTTTGGCCATATCCCACGCTCGTGCTTTGTTCAAATGCCAAATTTTTGTGAGAAAGACCACCAAATCATTTCTTCATTTATTTGCGTCCATTATTATGTCCATTTCGCATTAATAAGACAGCAAAGTTAATTACAAAGACATAAAAGTCCATGCTGTCCTCCCCTGAGCACGCTAGGACTTACTAGAGAAGCTTCATTATAGGCTGTGTTCTAGTAGGATTTCCATGACTTTTATTTTTCTTTATCAAAGATGAGCAGTTTTCTTCCAAACTAGTCATTGGAACTGTTCCTAATTCCTTCTACTACGACTACTAGCTGAAGAACTACATATGCGAAAGCAAGATGGCCGCCACCACAAGACTTCAGTGTTGGTATGTTATTTTTATTCATCTATTTTTTTGTAAATAAAGGGGAATTTCTAGCTTGTTTTTCATATGGTGGGTGCTTTTTGGAATTTAGGTGAATTGTTTGGGGGGGGTGAAAATACCTTTTGGAATTAAGTAAAAAAAATCTCTTTTGGGGGGTGGGGGGGTCAAAATGCCTTATTGATGCTGTTTGTAATTATGGAGAAAATTTTACAGGTTTTCTTTCTTTTTTTTGGGCAGATGATAAAAATGTGGGCAAAATGTTTACATTTTTGGTAGGAAGACAAAAAATACAGATTGGAATTCTGGCTAATATTTAAATAATTTATTTTGTGGTGGCAGAGGTGAAAATATTTTTGGGTGAAAAATGTCCACCTTTTTGGATTTTGGCTAAAATGGTTTGGTTAAAAATTATAAATAAATATTTGCCCACAGAAAAATATTAAAGCGTCCTGTTTGGGGATTACAGTAAATATCTGTTCACAAAAATAAATCATTAACTTAATTATTAAAAAATATTTGTGCCCCAAAAAGTAGTCAGAAAAAGTGTCATACCTGCTCTCAAAAAAATATATATAAATCAATATTTGTCCACAGAAAAATAGTCAACTTAATGTGTCCTATTTTGGGATCATAGTAGAGATGTGTTCACAAAATAAATCATGAACGTGACAGGTAACGAGAGGAAGAATACTACAATGGTCGAACCTTTAAAGTAATGAAAATGAATAACCTAGCGAGCATAGAATTTTTTTTATGAATGAATTAATTCAACAATGACTTTTAAAGGATTTTTGCATGTTTGTTTGTTATACTCAAAATCTCAAGTACCTCCTGAAGTTCCTTCACGTACCCCCATTTAAGAACCACTGCTGTACTGTAGATTACATGGCGAGCTCTAAGCTAGTCATGAAAATATCTCATTTTTAGCCGTCTGATAAAAACCTGTGAGGTTGGCTAATCTATTTCCAAACAGATTACGTTTTCGTCGCTATTTGCACTTTCCTGAAGAAATCGCATTTGGTGAGCTTAGCGCTCATTTGAAGTCGGGACACGGCCCCGGCTCCCTTTCGCACTTTTTCACAGTCGAAGTTCACGCCCAACCGGGCGCCTGCTTATCTGCGCTGCGCGTTAGCTAGCAAAACACATTAAAACAACGCGGATCAATCCTGCCGCTCCCGGCGGACTCGTTGGCCCACCTACGCCGAGCCCCGTCATTAGTCCGAGCGTTAGTCAGGTGACAGATGATCATGATTACGGTCCCAGAAAAACATGACTTCTTTGGTAAATGGAAAACAAAACAAAGTCACGGAGAAAAAAATAATCGCAACGTAATCCAAATGAGTGTTTCCCAATGGTTGACACAAAATAAATTGGGAGCTTAAGTAATCAATTACTTTTGGTCATTAAGTACTAATCGCTTGGTTTATGTAATTCATTCATTCAATCACAATTACATATTTGTAAGTCCCAGGTACGTTTTTATACATTTGTTTCAAGCGTTTGGCTAAACGAGGGTCTAAAATGTCTTGTAATAAAGTCCTAAAGTAATCAATCACATGAATTAAGTCATTAAGTCCTAAATGAATTGATATCTTTAGTTATTGTGGTACGAAAGTGATTACTTTTTTTACCTAGTTACATCTTTTTCAATTTTTCCAACTGTTTAGCTAAAGTAAGGCCTCAAAATGACTGTATGGGGAGCGAGGCGAATATTTTTAGTCGACCTATTTCTAATCGAGTTGACTTACCCGACCTGGTCGACATTCCCCCCCAGTCATAAGTTAAGTGTAAACGGGCGGATCCTATATACCAGATTTATTGTGTAAAAACTGAAAATTGATCATCCTGGGGTCTAAAATGAAAACTTTGTTTTTTTTAATGTGAAATATGTTAATAAATGATAAAGTGACTCAATGGGCACGGTATACGTGATGTAAAAAGCCGAAAAAAGTTTTAGCGGAGTGTTTTCTACAGATGCCGGTTCCCCTAACTTTCTTTTGTACACTCCCACAATGCATGGGGCCTTACGTCCCATCTGGTGCAGCAGGTGGAGACGGGAGCAAGTTGTGGGTGGTCGGCGTCGGTGCCCTCCAGGGAGCGAAGCTGCCGGCTGCCGGGATTTCCGCCGGCCGCTTCATTGGAATTCCCAATGGATCCGCTCCCTTGCGAGCAGATGGAGCATGCGGACGCATCCGGCGTGCGGGTTTCGATCACGCTCGCTGACTTTGTATGGGAAGAATACACGAAAATGAGGTGTGTCTATTGTAATGTAGAGTAAGGCTTTTTATTGCTGAAAAAAGAGCGTGCTTGGAAATTTTTAAATTCCTTGTTGGACAGAAAAAACAAGCATGTAGAGTAAGGTGGGGTTTTTTTTTGTTTTTTTTTGTTGTTTTTTTTTGCAAAAAAAGAGAAAAAAAGACCATGTAAAGTAAGGCTTTTTTTCGCAAAGTGACAAAAAAATCGACGATGTATAGAAAGGATTTTTTTTTTCACAAAAACAACTATGTATAGTAAGGCTTTTCTTCACCCCCCCCCCAAAAAAAAAAAAAAAAAACGACCATGTAAAGTAAGGCTTTTTTTTTCCGCAAAAAATAGCAATGTATAGTAAGACTTTTTTAATGAAAAAATGACCATTTAAAGTAAGGCTTTTTTTTCGCAAAATAAATGGCAATGTATAGTAAGGCTTTTTTTTTTTTTTCAAAAAAAAAAAACCACCCTCCATCTATAGAAAGGATTTTTTTTCTCGCAAAAAACGACCATGAAGAATAAGGCTTTTTTTTTTTCACAAAAATGACCATACAAATAAGGCTTTTCTTTTTCGCCAAAAATGACAATGTATAGTAAGGCTTTTTTACTGAAAAAAAATGACGATGAATTGTAAGGCTTTTTTTTCCACAAAATTGACCACGTAAAGTAAGGCTTTTCTCTTTCGCACAAAATGACAATGTATAGTAAGGCTTTTTTTCGCGAAAAAAATGACCATCTAAAGTAAGGCTTTTTTTTCCACAAAAATGAACATGTAAAGTAAGGCTTTTTTTTTTTGCAAAAAATGACCATGTAAAGTAAAGCTTAAAAATAAAAAAAAATGACCACGTAAAATAAGGCTTTTTTTTCCTGAAAAAATTACCATGTAAAGTAAGGCTCATTTTTTTCGCGAAAAAAATGACCATGTAAAGTAAGGCTTTTCTTTTTCGCAAAAAAAAAAACTTACACTGTAGTAAGGCGTTTTTTTCGCGAAAAAAATGACCATGTAAAGTAAGTCTTTTTTTCTGAAAAAAAACAAAATTGCAAAAACAAAATCATGTGTAGTAAGCCTGCTACCATGTATAGTGTATAGTGTGTATTTTTTTTTTGGGGGGGGTAGACAACAAATTTTTGGGGGCATAAATTGACCATGTATAGTCAGGCTTTTTTTTGTGCTAAATATGACTATGTATAGCAAAAAATACTGCGTAGGGACTTAAAAAAAAATAACAAATAGGTCCACGTGTAATAAATCTCCTTTGCCCCCTCAAAAAAAAAAAAAAAAATCCGGTCCACCAGCGTTTCATTCCACGGAAGCCCTTTTTTTTTCAATGTGAATAATTCCCATTCAAGCCACGCTTTGTCCCAAAGTTGGTACGGACGGGCTAATATCAAGTCAATATGAACTCCTATCCAACAACGGCCATATTGCAAGTTAATGACACGCTCCACCAAGAGCCATTTCCACAAAAAACTATCAGCCGTGTAAAAAGAAGCGGACGGCGAGCGACAAAAGGCCCGGCGCGGCTACCGCTGCCGACCCGTCGGTAAATGTTTTCTCACCCCGTCTTTTTTTTCCTCTTTCCGCATGGATGAACAGCGTATATATTTACATAATCATCTATAGGTAAATGATAGCTACTCAGCTACACATTTCATTTATATGGAAATGCGAGCGGTCGAAAAGGAAATCATTCAAGTGTCGGAAAGTGGTTGAGAAATTGCGTTTGGGTGAATGGCGGCGAGCGGAGACGGTATCGCCGCGCTCCGAAAGCGCGGTCGCAGGTGCGCGCGATTGGGGGGGAAAAAAAAAAGTTTGGGAGCATTTTTGTTGTTTTTTTTTTTTAATTTCAGGGTTCGGAGTCGAAGGAGCAGAAGACGAGTCAAGTACGAACGAAAAAGCAAACAAAACAAAAAAACAGTGAATGTTGAGCAACTTGAAAATGAATGAGAACAGGTAGGTTCAGCCACAGTTAACTCATTCAATGCCAAAGACATATTTTCACGTTTTTTTGTTTTGATTGAAGGAGGTTCTAAAAGTGGCTGGTGCTAAGTAAATTAAGAACTAATCAATTACTATGTTATTTTGTCCAATCTTTTGTTTTGAAATCAAAGGCATTTAACATCAAAGGGAAAATATTGACACAGGACACCAGGGAGCTGAAATTCCACCCAGATGTAGTGATCACTTACTTTATAAATTCATTACTAATCAACTATTTTAGCAGTTACTTTCATAGATATTTTTTACCAGTTATAAATAAGTGCCAAAGTAATTGATTACTTATGAATTACTATTACCAGGTAATTTAGTACTAAAGTAATCGATTACCTATGATTAGTACTTAGTACTGTAAAGTATTTTGACCATTTTTGGGTCTTGCAGTATTTTAGCCTAAAGATGGCACACTCGTGCTAGTGTGATAACTCAGCGGTCAAGCCATGGTCAACTTTGATGTGTGGGTGAAATTTCAGCTCTTTGATATTACATACTTTGATGTAAAGTATTTGACAAAATACCACAACTGGGTAAAGCACTACATTGATTAGGTGCTTAAGTAACTGTTGATTACGAAGGTACTTGATTATTTTAAGAATTAAAGTAATTGATTACTTTAGATACTTCGGTTCTAAAGTACTAATTATTTACTACTAATACGAATTAAGTACTAAAATAGTAGTTGAGCACTTCAGGTACTTAGATACTAAAATAATCAATAACTTTCTAATCTCAGCTCCCTCCAATGTTACGTGCCTTTGATGTCAACGATTGGACAAAATACCACACAAGAGTAAAGTATTACATAGATTACTTTAGGTAGTTAGTACTTGTTGACTACTGCGGTACTTAAGAACTAAAGTAACCAATTACTTCAGGTATTTAACTACTAAAATACTCATTATTTACTACTAACAATTAAGTACTGAAATAGTAGATTACTTTAGGTACTTAAGTACTCAAATAATCGATTACTTAAGTGGGTAATACCCAATTAAGTTTCAACCAATCATAATTAGGTGCCAAAGTAATTGATTACTTTAAAGCGCCCAAGTAATCAATTTCGCAATGATTTACCTAAAGTAATAGATTACTTCTCAACGCTTTTAGTTCCAGTTATTTTTACTTCCTCCTTCAACGAAACACTTGGAAAAAAAAAAAGTTCAAATATGAAAGATTACATGTCCGGAATCTCGAAAAAAATACGTTTTTAGGATTGAATGGGTTAACGGAATGATAACAAATAAAAGGTTTTTAACATCATAGAAACGATACGTGAAATTATGCTTCAACAATAAAAGAAGAAATCAAAGTTTAAAAAAAAACAGTCAGCTGATAAAAAGAATGGTGTCACAGTTTGAGGGAAAAGAAAAAAAAAACAAAAGTCAAGTAAGGTGCTGGCAATGCTTCTCCAAAACCCATCTTGAAGAAAATCGTCCTGATTTTATTCCTCTTTTTTTTTTTCCTCTTTTCAATTTATGCTAAAAAAAGAAATAAATAAATACATACATAACATGAAAATCATCAAAACAGTTAGTCCACGGAGTGACAGTTTCAGCACAGTCAAAAATCCACAAAGAGAAAAACCAAGTCAGACAAGTTGTCTTATCCAATATTTGACCGGAGAAAAAACGAAATCTTCTTGAGTCTCCAGGCGTTGCTGGCAAAGCATTTTTTTTTCCACTCTCTTGCTACAGTAGGGAAAAGAAATGAGAAAAAAAAATCCACCAAAAAAGAACCACAGTAATAAAGTATAAAAATGTGCTTTCTTTTTTTTTCGGACAAATTCATATCCGCCTGAAACCCAGCTTAATTCATTTGTGTCCACTATAGTGCCATCTGGATTGTTTGCAATTAACTCATTCAATCCCAAAGACATATTTTTACGTTTTTTGTTAACCCTTGTGCACACACTTTGCAAACTAGAAACATTGCGTTTTTTTCCCTAATTTTGCTCATGCTTTTTAAGGTGTATTAATTAGTTATTATTTTTCCTTGTTCAGTTCTATCCATACATATGTAGGTTAAATTAATTCACACCCACATAAAAATTGATGGTATGGTCTGTAAGTGTTGATGACACTTAACTGGTCTCTACCGCCACCTACTGTCTTGAGGTGAAACACAAGTCAACAAAGAATTTTCTGTTTGCTGACATTGTTTGACCGTCGCTCAACGGAATGTTGCAAAAATCGCAGGAAAATCAGTGTCATAAATCCTATTCAAATGCATCTCAAAAATTGTAATTATTATGGTTTTACATGGTCCAAAATTTGGACAATGGTTAATTTTGTACACTAAAATCTCGCACGTCTAGCCACAATCACATAGAAATGTCAGAATTGTTGCATTTTGAAATTTTACATGTTTTTATCAGCTGGAAATTTCAGCTCCCTAGTGTTTTTTTTTCCAGATTTGATTCTTTTATGATATCATTATAAAAAAATCAAAGGAATTTCCATAATTTGTAAAATCATGCCAGAAGGGTGAAACAGTCCAGAAATTCGATCCCAGGTACTTTTTTAAAAATATATATTTCTTCCAAGTGTTTGGCTAAATGGAGGGTCTAAAAGTAGCAGTTAAAAAAGAATACTCATTTTTGTTAGTACCTCAATACCTAAAGTAATCAATTATTTTAGTACATAAGTAACTTGAAATAGGTTCTCGGGTAATCAATTACTTTCGATAATGAAAAACTAATAAGTACTAATCTTTGTTGATTACTTTAGGTGTTAAAGTATTCATCTTTTTCAGTACTGCAATACCTAAAGTAATCAATTAATTTAATGTATAAGTACATAAATTAACCGAAGCAATAGGTTCTAAGGTAATCGATTGTTTTGGGTAATTCAAAACTAATAAGTACTAATCGCTTGATTACTTTAAATATTCAAGGATTCATCTTTTGTCCGTACTTTAATACCTAAAGTCATTACTTATTTAAGTGGATAAGTATATTTAAAAAAAGACTACTTTAAATAAGTTCTATTATATTTACCTAGCGTAATTAAATACAAATAAGTACCAATTACTACTTAAGTAATGATATTTTATTATTTAAGTATTAAAGTACAATACTCATATTTATTAGTACTTTAATATGTAATCAATTACTTTGATCCATTAATCGATTACTTTAGCATTTAACTGCCTAAAGTGATTGATTACTTGAGTATTTAATTTAGTAAAATAATCACTTATCTTAGTACTTACATATTTAATTTGGTACCGGCCATTTTTAGACCCTGAGCCAAACACTTTGAAAAAAAAAAAAACAAAAAAACATGAGACGTTTGAATGTCTGGATGTAAAAAGAACTTTGTGACTGAATGAGTTAACTTTGCTGTCTTGCTGAGACAAAACGGACGCAGAAATGGACAGAAATTGATTTGCTAGCTTTCAGGAAGATAGAATTAACACCATTGCAGCTGATGAGGACAAAATGTTTCCAAATATGATGAGGAATAATGGGTTCCCCCCTTGATGTTTCCATCAAGGAGCGAGAGACGCACTGAGTGGTCACAGTGTTTTGTGCTGCCATCTTTCAACAAAGGCCTACATTAATTGACAAAAATAATCGATAAAAGGACATAATGTCTGTACTTCAACCACGTCCATGAAAGCTACGCGTCTTCCCGACAACCGTTGTTCCTCGAGGCCCCTCCCCCCCCCTTACACAGATGCCAGCACCAATCACGTAACACCTCACATGCAAGCTCGCGACGGCCCCGATGACGGTGATCGTATTTTACAGGGTTACAACGGGACAAAGGTCGGAGTTCCTCGGTTCCTCCGACGCATCGCGGAAACCTCCGACGGATACTAGCCAAGTTTTTATCCGCCGCTTCCAGTATGGAGTCCACGTGAAGATGTCCAAAACTCTTAAGTGTGCTTTCGCCTCAAGTCTTTTTGTTTGTCGCTTTTTTTTTTTTTTCTCGCGGCGACTCAGAAAGTTGAGTTCGAAACAGTTGCCAATATGGTACTGTCAAAATGTTTCATCGTTCCTCGCTGACAGTTCTCCTGGTGTTGGGAAAATGACTTCTATACATAGTACTCCTTGTCCTTGTCTTTGGGTCTCTTGTTGGCGGCGCCGCTCTTGGCGGCGGCGGCGGCGCCGGGCGTTTTATCTTTGACCACGGCGCCGTTGGTTTGCGCCGAGTTGCTGATGTAGTTGCGCGTCTCGTCCACCTGGTAGGAGCCCTCGTCCCTGTTCCTGTACTTGTACATAGCGTAGAGGAGGATGAGGATGCAGAGGGCGGCGGCCGAGACGATGCCCACCACCATGCCGGTGGTGCTGCTGGATTCCCGGATGACCTCCGAGGCCCCCGCCGGGACTCGCCGCACCACGCCGGGCACGGTGGGCAAAGCGGCGGGCACGGTGCGGAGCATGGGCGAGGTGATGTGAGGACCCCGCGGCTTGGTGCCGTCCGGGTCGAAGGAGGTGGGGAGGGGCAGCAGGACTATGTCCGGCTGCGGGGGTTTGACCTCGCGGTTGTTCATTTTCCCAGCGGGCAGCTTGGGAAGGGCGGGCGAGGGGGCCGCCGCAACCCCGGGCGTGCCCCGGGGGTTGGGCAGAGGCAAGGTGGGCGTAGTCCTACCGGCCTCAGAGGCTTTGCTAGGCCTCAAGTCCTTGGCCTCCCACTTGGGCGCGAGGGCTTTGTAGCCGCCTTCATAGGTTGATGTGGTCAAGATCTTATCTGTTACCAGGGAGAAGGTGTTGTCAAAATCTTCATCGTCAGTCGGGGGCAGGCTAGAGTCGAACGCTTCGCCAGAGCCAAACCCCGAAAGCACCGCGCCATCATCATCATCATCACCACCATCATCATCACCACCGCCATCGCAATCGCGGCCGCCTCGGTCCGACAAGCAAGGCGCCCCCGCCTCGGTGGCCGCGGCCAAGGACTCTTTGGTGGTCTCGATAATGGTGAGGAGGGGGTGGAGGGTCGGGGGAAGGGAGATGAAAGAAGAACGGGTGGATACGGAAGGGATGTCTAGGGGATCCTCCACTAGGATGGGGATCACTAGCTCCCCTCCTGGAAAGCCACAGAAGAAGAAAAAGACCCAGGTCAGACGCCGCAAAGACTGCCGGCCACCGAGCGACGCAAAATGCAAAGCTCGACATAGGGAAAAATTCAACTCATGGGAAAATAGAGAACAGAAGAAAACAAAAGACGGTAGCAGTGCAAACATAGGAAAAGAACCAAACAAGAGCCATAGTAAACGGTACAGCCATTAGTAAGGTTTTTCTTGCATCAAAAGGCTTGAAGGGATGCGCAAGGGTGAGCCGCAACTGGAAAACCTCCGCCGGTTTACGACTTATTTGTCAATTATGAAAAATTAAAAGAAAAACATGGACTCCTCGCCGCCATCGATGAAGACATCGAACTCATTCGCTGGCGTTGGCGGCAGCTATTAGACCAGATCTCGTATGACAAGATCTCGCGAGATTAGAACGCGGCGAGATTCCTCCCCTTCCCCCTTCCTTCTTTCCACCTCCATCTGCCCTTCCTTCCCATATTTACTTGGTGATTTCCATTTGTCCCTCTGCCTGTCCACCAAATTTCCTCTCTTCCTTCCCGCTCTCCAACCTGTCCCACGGTTCCTTCCTTTCTTCTTACCATCCTTGCTTACCCACCCTTCCTTCCCTCGCATGCCAACTCATCCTTCCTTGCTTCGTTCCCTGCTTCCATCCCTTTGCCTGCCCGCCAACCAACCCATCCTTCTATCCTTCATTGCTTCCTTCTCCCGCTTTGCTAGCCCACCCAACCTTCCTCCCTTCCGTTTGTCCTTCCCTACCTCCCTCCACTCACCTGCCAACTCAGCTTGCCTTCCTTCCTTCCTTCCTTCCTTCCTTCCACCCCTTTACTTGCCCACCAACCGACCTATCCTTCCATGCTTTTTTGCTTCCTTCCCTCCCACCCAACCTTCCTTCCTTCCTTTTGTCCTTCTCCATCTACCTACCTACCTACCTACCTTCCTTCCTTCCTTCCTTCCTTCCTTCCTTCCTTCCTTCCTTCCTTCCTTCACTCACATTTCTTCACTCAAATTTCTTCACTCACATTTCTTCCTTCATATTCCTTCCTTCACTCACTCACTCACATTCCTTCCTTCACTCACTCACTCACTCACTAACATTTCTTCCTTCATATTCCTTCCTTCCTTCACTCACATTTCTTCCTTCATAATCCTTCCTTTTTTCTAATTTTCCTTCCTTCCGTCCTCCCTCCCTCCCTCCCTTCCTTCCTTCCTTCCTTCCTCCTCTCCTTCTCCCCCATACCTGTTTGCCAACTCTTCTTTCCTTCCTTCCTCTGATCGCCCACTCACCCGCCAACCCTTCCTTCCTTCATGCCAAGCCAGACTTCTGTCCTCCCCCCTCTTTGTCTCCCCTCCAACACACCCATCCTTCCTTCTTTGCCTCCTTCCCTTCCTCTTCTCGCTCACCCACCCATCAGGTAACCAACTCGTCATTCCTTCTGTCCATCCACTCGCCTACCAACCCCCCCTTCCTTCCTTTCTTGCCCCTTTCCTTCGCTCCCTCTACCCCGTACACCAACCCTACCATCCTACCTTCACTGCCTCTCTCTGCCCGCCCGCCAACCCCGACCACCTTTCCTTTCTTCCTTGCTTGGCATAACAAGAGTGTGTTTTCCAAAAGGCTAGTTTCACTTCCCAAAACCTAAATATTGCAAAACAAGACGCATAAAACAACAAAAACTAACATTGTTTTCATACAATCGCTGTCAAAACAAATCAAACTAAAAAAAAAAAGCTTGGGTGTTTGGCTAAACAAATAACATACGCTTCTTGAGCAAAACATTGTGTTACACATAGCAAACTTTACGATGAACTTTTCACCCCCCCCCCCCCCCCCCTCCTCTCTATTGGTGGGCTCCCCTATTTGCCCTGGCCTCTCTTTGCCTTTTGACTCCTACATTTGCCACAATGGCCAAAGTCATAAAGCAGTTCAATGAGCTCTGAATGTTTTCTTATTGGCACACTGATAGCTCATCTTAGAACCGAATATTAGCGTTTCCGCTATTCCCTAGGATTATTTCCCTAAGCCATACACAGCACAAAATGCTTTTGGCCTCAGAGGGCTCCAATTTACTTCATTCTTGACTAGTAAAAGGTCATGCCCTAAAACATTCAGATATTCATTGAATCTACTCGTCATTTTGCCAAAGTGGCTTGTTTGTACATTGCGAAGGCTCACAAACAGGACACTAGAAAAAGATGCAAACCTTATGGAACAGCAACATGGAAAAAAAACAAAACAAAGAAGAAGCAAACGGAAATGACGGTAAGCAACAAAACGACAAAAATCAAAGAATGAAGGCATTGCAAAACAAAAGTTGAGTTAGAGCAAACATTGTTTGAACATTCACAAAGTAAAAGCCACAGATAGAGCTATCCAGAAAGGGATCAGTAATAATTACCTCATTCAATCCCAAAGACATTTTTCTACGTTTTTAAGAGCCCAGACGTTAAATCCCAGGTACTTATTTTTACTTTTCCATTTCTTTTTCAAGTGTTTGGCGAAAGGAAGGTCTAAAAATGGCTGGCAGAAAACTAATTAGGTACTCGAGTACAATAAATTAACAATTTACTTTTGATACTTTAGTAAGTAATAAGGTATTAAAGTATTTGATTACAAATTTTTACCTCATTACCTAGACCTTAGTATATAATTACCTAAAGAATTTGATTACCTTAGTATTTTAACTCTTTTGCAGTATTTTGACCATTTTTTGGGGTCATTTTCTTCTCTTGCTGTATTCATATATATATATATATATATATATAATAGCGTTATTTTAAGGGATGGGATACTCCTAGTAATGTGATGCCATGAACTTGGACATGTCACCATCTGGGTGAAATTTCAGCTCCTTGGTGTCTTCATTCAATGCTTCCTTTGATGTGAAATGCCTTTGATGTAAATATCAAAGGACTGGACCAAATACCGCACAAGGGTTGATAAAGTAATCAATCACTTTAATACATTCAGCAGCTTTTTTTTTTAAATGATTTAATTACTTTAGTGCCTATTTAATTACTTAATTTACAGTTTTGTTTAGACCCGCCTTTTACCAAAAATGAAGTATATAAGTTGTCCGTTCGTTTTTTTCTTTCGTCCTTCCTTCCCCCATTCATTCATTCATCCATTCACCTGGAATTGAATGTCTGGATTCTTTTAAAACAAAAACGTAAAAATACGTCTTTGGGATTGAATGAGTTAAATTTATATATGTTAAAAAAAAAAAAGTCAGCTCGGAAAGAGAGAACCAACAACGACAAAGAAAAGAAATAATGAAAGCCGATAAAAGACACGTTTGGAAAGGGAGAAAGCATACCATCAGTTTTGTCAACTTACATCAACAAATTGCCCGCATGATTTTGGCAGGAAGGAAAAAAAAAAGTTTACAAAAGAAAGTTGTGTAAGAATGCCTTTGGACAAAGTTAGAAGTAGATAACTGCTGAACACTGTCTGATTCTTTTGTATATATTTGCCTTTGTCGACAGGATGGTACAGGGAGCCAACAACACATACACATCCACACATCATGACATGAAAAATAATCGTCACCATTCTCTTCAGGATATAGATATCTTTTTTTTTTTTTTTTACATATTTCCAAAAACCTTAACTATAAAAGACTTATCTAGAATTCTTGAATTTTGACGAAGCCTCGTACGATGCCTCTGTTTCGTTTCTTTTTCGCTACAAGATGACTGTACGTATCTCTAAAGGGATTTCGGAGCGGGAGGCGGGGGAGTGAGAGGGGGCGGGACCTATGAACATACTAGGAAGGAAATGATATAGATGGGGGTGAACGTGTACATCAGTTGCCATGTCCATGTAAAGGCGGCACGAAGCGGTCGGGCGGCATTAGAGCTTTTGGCTGTAAGGAAGGGATGGGGATATACAAACAATGAGCATATACAGTACATGCCCATCTACAAAAGAGAACAGCACTCTCAACACTGACAGTTTTACAAACCCTAAGCTGCAACTTCTTTGCCATGCACCAAAAGCCACCGAGTCATTACATTCCAATTTCAATCTCAGATAGGCATCAAGTCACAGGGAAAAAAAAAAGATAAGCATTTCGATATTTTTTTTTTTTTTGCATAGATAGTGGCTCCTATTTTCGCCCGTTTTCTCTGCGGGTCCGATTTTTTTTTTTCTCGCAGAGAAAAGAGGAAGCTTCAAGTGTCATGTCATCATCATAAACATCTGTTCATTCTTAGCATATAGTTCAATTCTTCACATTTTCAGAAAAAAAAAACAAAAGGCGCACATATATGATGGGGAACATATATGTGTCCTCGGGACACAAAAAAAAAAACAGATTAGCAAGCAAGAAAGGCATTAAATTTGTCACACTATACCAACGATGAACAACCAGAAAGCACACACTGAGGAAGACGTTAAAAGAGAAAGGGGGCGGGAGGGACACTTTCAAGGTCAAATGTCACCACCTTTTTTTTGAACTAATAATAAACAGGTTATTATTAGTTAGTGAAATGCATTACTCTCGTTAGTATTTTCAACACAGGACAGGGCGTGCAATCTGGATGTACGTCAGAAAGGAGAGAAGAATTTTCCACTGAACTCATTCAATCCCAAAGACGGTTTTGTACGTTTTTCTTAAGTCTTGACATGGAATTATTTTTCTTCTCTTTTTCAAGTGTTTGGCTAAGCGGGTATAAAAATTTCTGGTCTAAAAGTAGTTAATTATTTGAAGTTCTAAATCACTAAAGTAATCAATGACTTTAGGTAATTACGTAGTACAGAAATCACTCACTTTGGGTACTCAACAACTAAATTAATTAATTTATAGAATAATAGATTATTTTAGGTATTACAGTAGTTGATTAATTTTGTTATTTTAGTACCTACAGTAGTTGAATAATGTATAAAGTAATTGATGAACTTTAGTAATTGAAGTAATATTTAACCCTTGCAGCACTATGTTACGAATTATGGAAATTCTTTTAATTTTTTGTTGGTATCATAAAATAATCAATGGGAAAAAAACATTAGGGAGCTGAAATTTCCAGCAGATGATTAAAAACGTAAGATTTTGAAATCCAATGATTCTGATACATCTATGTGTTTGTAGTCGAACTTGCGAGATTTTGTGTACAAAAATAATAATTTTCCAAATTTTGGACGATATAAAACCATTACAATTACAATTTTTGAGATGCATTTTAATACGATATAATACATTGATTTTCCTGCGATTTTTGCAGCATTCCGTTGCGCAGCGGTCAACTTATGTTACAAAGTTCTTAGTTGACTTGTTTCGCCTCAAGACAGTAGGTGGCGTAAGAGACTAGTTAATGGCTATGCCTTATACTTTAAATATTGCAAAACAATATGCATAAAACAACAAATTTAGTGAGTACCAGACTTTTTAGACACAAGTTTAGCTAAACGTTTGAAAAAGAAATCAAGACTTAACTGGGATTGGATGTCTGGACTTTTAAAAAGCGTCAAAATACGTCTTTGGGATTGAATGAGTTGAATATTTTTTTCAGTTGTACCATTAAGACATTGGGTTAATGCATGCGTAAGTAAGTTGCATTTAGGGAGAGTAAGATAACATACTAACACTAGGACAAGCCGGGGGTTAGGTAAGGGTAAAGGCTCAAGAGGGGTGCCTGTCACCAAGGGCTGCAGGATGTTTTCTCAGGCAAAGGAAACATTGGTAAGCAATTCAACAAGGGATGGAGGCACACCACAAGTGATACATAACCATTATTTGGTCCTAAAAGCCAGCAAAGGGGCACAGCTACACTGGCTAATCCTTCATTGGTGAGCAACCAACAGCCTTCGTTTGACAGAGAAACAGTTAAGATCATGGGTTCCACAAGAGAAGACCGAGTCATGAGTTTTGAGATCCCTGCAAGATGGGGATTCGTACAATGTCAATAAAAAAATGTTTAAACATATGTCACGCTTTTTGAAGCAAATAAGTCCATTTGAGTGCGTCTGAATTAACGTGCCTGCTATCGCTTAGCTTTAGCAACATTATTATGCTAGTTTGACAGCCTTTAGCTACTAAATCGTACTAATGGGTAAGAAGATACCGTCCTGATTTTTACCATTGCTACAGTAGTCACCCAGGTTGCCAAGTCTTTGTAATTTTTCATAGCTAGAAAATACACATATGCTAATGCTTGGTTAGCCTGTTGCGCCTTAGCTGTGGATGCTACATCATTCAGTTCACAATTTTTCTAGTCCTCTCTTCACTACCTTGTAATCTTTCATAGCTAGAAAATACACGCAAGCTAATGCTCAGTTAACCTGTTAGGACTTAGCACTGGATGCTACATACTTCAGTCTCCACTTGAGCTAATCCTCTCTCCACTTTTTTGTAATTTTTCATATGTAGAAAATACATGCATGCTAATGCTCAGTTAGCTTGTGTTGCCTTAGCTCTGGATGTCGTCACGTTCTGCAGCCATCTACATGTTGTGCGACATATGTTGTAGTGTCATGTGCGTGGATTTTTTTTTTTCCCAGACTTGAGCCGTGCTCTTTGTTTGGGGCATAGCCGAAGATTTTTTTTTTCGTCCTCAATCACCATGTGACCTTATCTCTGCTAAATGCTCAATGTTAGCGCACAGCGGCAGGCCTTGCAGTCTGTCGCCCCCTGTCAGTCAATTTTATTGTACGTGTTTTGGATGGTTTGAGCTTGTGAAGTCCAAATTTCATACCTTGTACTTGTGCAGTTGTAATGATAATGAATGCTATCTATTTAAATATCCAAGACCTTCAGTCTCCACTAGTAATGTTTACAGCTAGAAAATAGACATGCTAATGCTAGGTTAGCCTGTTGCACCTTAGCTCTGGATGCTAAGTCCTTCAGTCTCCACTTTTTCTAGTCCTCTCTCCAGTTCCTTGTAATCTCTCATAGCTTTTAATGCTAGGTTAGCTTAGTCCTCGCTCCAAGAATGATCCACTTCTAACTGCTATTATTGTCCAATGTCGCAGATTTCTCAGTTTCGACGAGCGCAGTAGAGTCAAAGCGGCAAAAGTGCCAGCGCAAGGCAGAATTTATCTCACGTTGCCCTTGTTTACTCGGCAGAGTTTGAACTCCGCTGTTTGCTTTGTTTTCTATTTGCTCGCAAGAAAGCCGCTGCAGTCAAAAGGGCTTCAAATAAGTGCAGAGGACCTTGATGTTTGGGTAAACACTTTAATCCCGGCTAAGCTCTTGCACAAGCGTTTCGCATCTTCCTGGTAAACACGGCGCTTTGCTCGCCTCCCCAAATTTTATTTGTGCCCGCCGCTTGTCCGGGTGGACGCGACGGGACGGGCGAAAGCTCCGCCTCGACAAAAACACAGTCATTCTCCATTTCGCTCGACGCGTCGGGATACAATCTCAGCGCTAGCGCTTTTATCGGTAAGAAAAGAATAATCCCCAGGGTAGCGAAAGCGATCGTTTTCCAGGGTGAGGGTATTTCACGGAAAAAGTTACAGGCGTTTTCGTATCACCCTTGGAAAAAAAATAATCATCTCAACATAGTACCTTCAGGCTTCTGAAGAGATATTAAGTAAATAAGTCTGTAATCTTGATTGACTGACAGCCTCAGCAGTTTAAAGGTCGCAGATGCAGAAATGCGTGGAACGGCACTTCTCCTCACTTTCTTCCCAAGACCCCATCCCCGTGTCTATCCGCCGTTTGCTGAGCTGTCCAAATGGAGATGAATCCTGACCGCCAGTAAGGGATTTTACCACGCGTGCAGCCCGTGAAAGCCCAACCAAGTCAATGTGATTTCAACCCTGAAATTTGCCAAAGAGTCAGTAATTTGAGGACTTGGAATCCTATTGTGGATGTGTGCATTATGCCCAGGTCCTGCTGAAGCATATTCATTCACCTAGCAGAGATTACCAGATGTCCATAAAAGAACAGGCCCGAGATTATATTGGTGCTTTCAAATCACCTTGAAAAAAGGAACAGAGTGCTGACCGTTGCTTGGTATGTTTACATGACACTGAAAAATTTCGACTGGTGGAGTCAGAGAGAAAATAAAGCCATATTTGTTAGATATTTTCTATTCCACTTGCACCCGTCAATTTTTCCGCCACTTTTTCCATGGACGGGTATCATTACTCCAGTCAATTTTTCACTTTTTTGGTGATTTGGTGTTTTTTCTGATAGCGGTCACAGTCGAGTATACGTTTCTATTTCTTTACGTACAAACAGTACTTGATAATATAAGAAAAGGTCAATTTCCAGAAAGAATCAGGATAAATTACTTTTCCTTAAACCTTCCAATTAATATTGAGTAAAAGTTTTGACATAATCAAATAAGAATGATTTTATTTCAAAGTAAATTGGAATAATTTTGCTTGATTGGTTCGCCAAACTAATACTAATGAACTTGGCTTTGCGCAATTATTTTAGTCCTTGTAATTTAACAGCAAAGTAACGACAAAGGTAAATATAGAAACTGCCAAGATGGCCTTCATTGACTGATTGCTTTTGTATCGAGAAATATAATGCTCTAGAGCTCCTTATATCGCGTCCGGGTAAAATACGCACAAACGCTTCAACCCAGATGACAATATGCTATGACGCATTTAAAAACTCCAGCGCATGATATTTGAAAACTTTCCTCAGTTAAATATATGCATATAAATGACAGAAATTACATTTCTTGTGATACTATTATTTCTAACCAGGAAGCGAAACGTCTTGTTTACTGAAGCCGCACCTTTCACGGTATGGCTGCCACGCCCACTTGATGATGTCATTCAAAGCTGCCGGCCACAAAACATCCATCCAGCCATCAACTTTTTTTTGTTGCATGACCGACGTTGGAAAAGCAGTTAGTTAGTGTTGTAAATGTGGATCTTTTGTATATTCAGATAGAATATTCACCTTGGAAAACAATCTTGAGTCACTTCCTCTACTCTACACCCACAACTGTTACACATTGAATGCCTAAAAATGCATCAATGACGGAAAATGACATTGTAGCATGGTTAAAGTCAAAAAATTGACTTTGATAGCGCATCCTAAATTCTCATTTTGTGTCCATTCCAACGGTCAATGCGCAACCAATTCATTCCATGCCTTCGTTGTAACACAATTACAGCAATCCCAAAGACGTACTTATACGTATCCTTCAAGTCTAAGATATTCAAACTCGGGTACTTTATTTATTTATAAAGCTATTCTTTTACCCTAAAAAAAACAGATCTGTAAAGTAGAACCTTGGATTGAATGTCTGGACTTAGTAAAGACATATAAATACGTCTTTGGGCTTGGATGAGTTAAATTCAACACTGTTATTTTCTAGGTTCTCGTAGGTTGTACCCGCTACTTCTAATACTTTTAAATCTCCTTGTTTGCTCTCTTGTGGAACCCATGGGGGATAAAAGGAAACGGTTGAACAGTTTTTTGTTTTTTTTTTGGATAAAAGACAACCATAAAACACCCACACACAGCAGACAGGACAGGACAGACATCACCATGACAGAGACAACAAGTTCAAGCGTCAAGACATCTCAAAGGAAGGGGGGCGAGGGGGGAGGGGGGGGGGGGGTCGGCCTGCTGCGCCCCCCCCTCCCAGAAAACACACGCCGGCATGCTGCGCAAGCCTCATGGGTGACGGAGAAGAAGCGGCACCGACAATGGAGGCCAATCAGAGACATGCAGAAGCAGGGGCATGTAGAGAGAACGGTGGGCTTGGGGTCGGGGGTCGGGGGGGGTCATATGTTAGTTTTTGGAGCTGCACTGCGGTCCAATAACGGGGTACATGCCACAAATGCCTTCTACTTGGAGCAACAGATAGAATAGAAAAACAGATATACTTTGGAGCAATAAAAGTCTTTTTATGCCATCTGCATTCAAACGGTATATGCAGAGAGGCGGGACAAAAGGAAGATGGGGGTGAGTGTGGATGGAGGCGGGGGGGGGGGGGTTAACATTTGGGAGGGGAGTCATTCTTTCACACACAACTTTCTTCAGACAGAATGGGGTCGCCCGCATGAGGCAAAACAAAACCACGATGGCAAGAAAAGATTTTGTTGCCTTTCATTTCCCTAAGTTGTATTGAAAATGGGAAGGGGGGGGGGGGGAGGGGGGGGGGCATGTTTGTTTCAAAGCCATATGGCACAAAAGAAGAAACCAACACAAACTTGATGAGGAGGAGAACTTTGAATTTTCCAACCAGCAAAAGTTCATGCGGCACAAGATGAGGCAAAAACGGGAGGAGCCACTCGATCCTTGCTTGGAGGATGGACGACGGGTGATGAGAAAGACACCAACGGAAAAAAAAAAACAAAAACACCAGAACCAAACCAAAACTGCCCCAGTCGCATCCCGTATGATTACTCGAACCACCCGCCAAATTATAGACGAAAAAAAAAAAAAAATCAAAAGCAGCCCAGCAGCTGGGCGATAACAAAAAAATGTTCCACATGTGCATCACAAGAAAACGATCAAACAGAAAAACAGAACGGAAATCCAACGAAAAACAGAACGGAAATCCAACATCATGTCATGCGACTACGTACGACTGGAAGTGGGTCAAGGAATGAAGATATGAATTTCTGTGTCAACATGGCGTCATGTTACAGTTCGGGCACGGCTGAGTGTTTACTGGATGTGAGCCGTTCAATTCCGCGTTCAGTTCGCGCTAAAAACTTTCGCATTTGACAAAGCTTGGGTTTGAGATTTCGTTTGCTATTCAGGAGACATAAGAGAGACTCGTATTAATAACGATTTTGAAATTTTAAAATCGAGGTAATTGCACGATAACCAATACGGGTTTTATGTTTTCGTAACAAAAAAAAAAGAAAAGAAATTCACGGTAGGTTTTTGATCGATGGGATTAACATACGAATATTGTATTTTTTTAAAATTGTGACAAAGAAAATTTAGGTTACGTCGCTGCGTCAAAAAAAAAACAACTTGACATCCTGTATACAATGTACAGTATTTTTCACACTGTAAAAGTACAGTAAAAATCCTCATATTTTTACATTTTATTTTAACTTCTTAGCATCTAGCTAAAGCTAGCTAAAGGGAGGTCTAAAAGTGGCATTAGCACTTTAGTATTAAAGTAATTGACTGACTTTAGCGCCTTAGCAGATAGCTAAAGCTAGCGAAAGGGATGTCTAAAAATGGCTTTAGCACTTAAGTATTAAAGTAATCTATTGACTTTCGCGCCTTAGCATATAGCTAAAGCTAGTGAAAGGGATGTCTAAAAATGGCTTTAGCACTTAAGTATTAAAGTAATCTATTGACTTTCGCGCCTTAGCATATAGCTAAAGCTAGCGAAAGGGATGTCTAAAAATGGCTTTAGCACTTTAGTATTAAAGTAATCGATTGACTTTAGCGCCTTAGCATATAGCTAAAGCTAGCGAAAGGGATGTCTAAAAATTAATCTATTGACTTTAGCGCCTTAGCATATAGCTAAAGCTAGCTAAAGGGAGGTCTCAAAATGGCTGGTACTAAATGAATTAAGTACAAAGCAATAAATTAATTACTTAAATCCACTTCATTACCTAAAGTATTCAATGATCTAAAATAATTCTTATTTTGATTACTTTGGTACTGACTTTATTTAGTGCCAGGCATTTTTCGAACCTCTTTAAGCCAAACATTTGAATAAAAAAAATCTATAAATACGTCTTTAGGAATGAACGAGATAATTACCGCAAAACAACGCCATATTAGGCGATATTTTGACTGGAGTTCGTAGTACGGCGGTCAAACCCAAGCTTCCTCAAATTAACTTTTTTTTTTTCCTTCTACATGTCTGCGTGTTTACATTACTGTGTTTGCGTGCGTAGAGGAGAGAAGAGAGACAATGCGCACAGAAATTCGAGGATATCTGTTCTCTATTAGAATGTTTCAGGTAAGGCAGACCTCCAACGAAAGGAAACGGAGAGGAGGAGGTAAGGGAGGAAGAGGCTCTGTTGCAGTTAGTCTGCTACATACCACGGCGTCTATGCCGAAAGCATCTTTGTTCTCCAAACAAACTCAAAATGTATCCTCAGTCGGAAGAGAGACACACCCGCAGCGAGGGGAACTCGGGAAGAGGACGGATACATTTTGAAGCATCAGTGCGGGTGACATGGGGGGCTTGATGCTAATTTTCGCACTTTAGCGAGTAAAGCTGCCTCTCCACCCAATGCTGAGAGACCAAAATTAGTATCAGCGCGCCATCATGTCAGCGACCGGTGGGGTCCCGCGGCTAAGTGTAACTTTCATGCTGGAATTGGCCGGATTTCAAGGGCCTGATTTACCAAAGGTGTGTAAACGGGCACTGATTTCATCGGAAAAATTTGACATTTACGAAAATCGAACTTAGGAGGTTTCGGCCTGATGCTGGCGTTATGTAAATCGGTAAAATGTGATTTAATAGCGCCTTAATGGGGACTTACGCGGAACTGCAAGCTTACGCCTTGAGAATTACCGTATTTTCTGTACCATAAGACGCAAATAAAAGCTGTTAAATTTCTCAAAAATCGATAGTGCGCCCTCCAGTCCCAAAATCTGTAAAATTGTTATCATGCGACTTTAATAAGGCCGCCGCTTGAGTCTTTGTTGGACATCTGACAGACGTAAAGCTAAAAAAAACGCATAGTACGTACGCTAGCATTGAAGCATCAATCAAAATTCGCTAATATGTATAGTATGTACGCTGGAAGCAATAAATCGGAGAACATTAATTATTACTTTCACTTCGTGCGGTAGCAGCAATAAACTATCAAAGAACATTACATTATAGGTACATTATTATTCATTAGACATTATTCTACATTATACGCTAGCAACGATTAACCAATCAGAGAACATGGGATAATACGTACAGTACGTACGTTCGCAGTGATAAATCAATAAGAGAACATTACTTATTATATTCAGCGTGAATCAACGTGTACAATTCATTAAAGTGAACTCGTATTTCAGTGCCCGCTATTTGAGACGTTAGTAAATCAGGCCAGATTCTAAGTGTGACAGCGTCAATGCGCATATAATTTACTTACATAAAGTTCTCAAGACCACACACAAGAATTTAGTAGAAAATCATATGGCAATATTACTACCCGGTCATTTGAAACTAAATAAATCTGCTAAATTTAGTAGAAAAAAAAAGAGTTATGTGAAAAAAAATCAATGAAATGGATATCTTTAAAACGTGTATGATTAATCATCTCTTACCCTCTTTTTGCCTCAATATTTGAAAAATAATGTGCATAAATACCTTAGACTGAAGGTCAAGGCTCTGTAATAAACATCTAAAAATGTCTTTGAGATTTGATGAGATGAAAAATATGATTTTTTTTTCCAAAATGACATTGCATCAACTATGTTTATTTTTAGTTTTTTGGTGGTGGAGCTTTTTTGGTCTGTAACATGTAAAAAAAAAATAGTTTTAGAAAATAAAAAAAAAAATTGAAAACTGATAATACGTCTGTTTTTATACTTTTAATCTCTCTCTCTCTCTCTCTCTCTCTCTCTCTCTCTCTCTCTCCCTCTCTCTCTCTCTCTCTATATATATATATATATATATATATATATATATATATATATATATATATATATATATATATATATATATATATATATATGTACATACAAACATATATATTACATCCTACTAAATTTGTGTGTGGAATTGTTTTTAGACTGCATTTTGTTTTTTTTTTGTTTTTTGAAACGGTGTCCTTTTAAGTTACACTTGAAGCTCTGATGGGACATGATGCTAAGAGGAGAAGCTCCTCGGAAGCAAAAAGAAATAAATAAAGAAAAAAAACTGGGGGAAATCGGACTTGGGTTTAGAGCAAGCACAATTTGACACACTCATCCCACCTGTGTGTCCTGAATCGCACTCTTCCAGATCCTCGTCGTCGCTGGAACACTCGGCCGATGAAACAATGTCATCTGTCGTCTATGGAAGAACGCATTCAAACACACTGTTAGCTACATTGTTAGCTAGATAGCTATCTACAGTAATTAACAATCAAACTATCTGCATTCATTTCATAGTTAGATAGCTAAGTCGATACAAAGCAGGTTAGCTAGCTAAATAGCTATCTAATTAGCTATCGATTTACCTAATTTATTTCAACAGATGTAGTTTGATAGCTAATTGCTGGCTAGCTAGTTTGCTATCTAATGAGCTGTATTTCAGTCCAGACAATTTGATAGCTAATGAGATACATTATTAGCTAGATAACTATCAACAGAAATTAGCTGTCAAAGAACATTCATTTCATACGAACATTACGTACGTACATTTCATCAGATAGTTTGATAGGTAATAGATTTATAGCAGGCTGGCTAACTGTATCGGAATCAAATTAGTTATCGATATATCTCTACTTTTATTTCAGTAGATTTAGTTTGACAGGAAATTGATGGCTAGCTAGCTTGCTATCAAATTAGCTATCGAATCATCTCTACATCTATTTCAGTCGAGACAGTTTGTTAGATGATTAGCTACAGAATCTAATTAGCGATAAAATTATCTTTCTATTTATTCCAGATGAGATAGTTTGATAGTTAATCAGCTAGCTAACTTTGCTTAACTTAGGACGTTGAATGGCCGTAGCGATCCTTCTCCCCGCCACTTTTCATTCTTTGGTCTTTTGGGGCAAACCAGGGAGGACGAGATTATGGGACGCAGGTTGTATTTCAAGCAGCGCCGAGCAGCCGCTGTTTATTAGAACGAATCAGCGGGGTAATAAAGCAGGTGCTGTCACCGGGCAGGGTTATGAAATCAGAACACTGATTGAGTTTTGCAGTGCTGCTGCGTGCATGGGGTTGTAAATATCATTGGCTTTGACAGAATAATGAAAGACAACCCCCCCCACCACCACCACCTTGCTCAGGCTTTTGCCTTAAAACGAGCCGCCTCCGCAGGATGCACTTTGAGACTTTTTTTTTTTTTTTAACACCGTTCCTAACATGTAATAACAAAGTGTTGTGTACCCATTGCAGGTAATTAAGTACGCAGGCATTAGAGGGCTGCAAATTGGTGCCGCTTAAGCTAAAGCCATGCAAACTACATAAAATTATTTATTGAAGCTACATGATGGGTGTAAATGGTTTGCTTATTGCTGAAAGAGGGTTACTGCTTGTTATGATGATGATGATGATGATGATGATGATGATGATGATGATGGCGATGAGGACAACAGATGTGGGTGGCAGGGAGGCAGAGACATCAAATAGCCACTTAAAGCAGCAATTTCCATCAGAATGGACGCATTCACGATATTCTTAACTCATTCAGTGCCAAAGACGGAGTTTGAAGTTTCTTAACAGTGCAGACATACCAAAATTTCTTGATTTATTGCTTTTAATGTTAATTTGTCAAGCACACTAAAATCAATCAAAAATGTCATTTGTGTATTGTTTTTTTACACTGTATTTTTTAAGGCAAATAGTTTGGAATTAAAAAAAAAAATGGTGTTGTCCTTATAACGAAGCAGAAAACGTCTGCCGCTGCACTGAACATCATCTAAATTTCATATCTAGATTCAGAATTAAAACAAGCAATCTGCTGCTATTTTTTTGAAAGAGTTACTTTGGAATCATTCATGTGATATTTTCACATTTTGTACCTTGACTGAGAGCCAAAAGTGGGCGCATACAAAAATGAATTTTCAGTCACTGCTACGTTATGAAAAGAAATATTGTTAGTAGGTTAATTGCATATTTGTGTGTTCATAAAGGCTTTACGGCATGCGAATCAAACTTATTAACAGCAAATTTTATTTAGGATATACAGCGGTGCTTAAATATGATCAAGGGGACCGTAAATGGCCCCCGGGCCATAGTTTGGACACCGATAAGAATAAGGTTATTTTTGTAGGATAATATGTAAACCCCTTGACACAATTTAAGGAAAATCGAATCAAATGTGTTATATTTAGAAGCAAACGTGTCCATTTGCATGAGCGCGAATTTGGAATTTCCAAACAGCTAATGACCCGCCACTCGCTAGCTAAGTGCCTGATCGCATTGTGAGCAAATGGCTTTGAAGTGCCACGTTTGACATTTCCAGGCCCGCAAGACGCGAGCTCCTTTCATCTTAATGAAACCCGTGATGCGCTTGAAGCGCTCCCCTTGAAGACCCCAAGGTGCGTTGGCTTAATACCGAGCCGAGCGAGTGACAAAGAAAGCTCATTCTTCCCTCCGTGGGATAACAACAACATAAGGCTGCCAAGCAAAAAGGGGGGGGAAAGGGGAGTTGGGGGGGGGGGGGGGCGCAAAAAGCCAAAGACTGTGTTGCGTGTGCGCGGAGCCTACAGTGACAGAGCATAATGATGTGGTTGGTTAACAGGACTACAAAAAACGATTTCACAGCTGGGGAAATCCAATTCTCAAAATCTCCATAACGTACAGTGGGATATACTCTGGTAGCCCCAACACCCCCAAAAAAAAAAAAAAGTATTTTTTTTTCTCCTTAAAAGCTGCCTTTTCTTGGGCAGGATGAATCGAATATGCAAAATTGATTATTAGAACCGATATTTGCCAATTTTATGAATCTAATTGGCTATAATAATAAATAATACGATGGCTGATACAAGATCCATCTCAAACTATTTTAAACTCAAGGAAGTATGTATTTACATTTAAATTTAGTAAAGCATTAAAGAAAACAAAAACTCAGTGATAAAGTTCGATTTTCTTCCTGTGGCACCTGAACTTGGCTATTATTAATAGTTTATAATAATTAAGCCACTTTTCAAACACTGTAGATGCACAATGAGTGAAATTATATAGTTGAATTTTATAGAACAAATAAAACATATTAAACAATCCAAGAAAGCTAGTACAGTCTTTGATACGAAATATGATTCTTTTTTTATGATTTTACACATGTAAATATCTGTAACAAGCTTCGAAGAAAATACTTGAGGAATACAATTAATTCTGGAAAAAATTGCCATTAATTAGTTTGTTTTCCACTTGACATTGCTAAAATTAAAACTACTTGAGAAAACTTTTAGAACTTGTTTATATTGATCTTTTTAAGACATAATTATAAAAATATGGCCTCCCTGGAGCTATTATTAATAGCTTATAATAATTAAGCCACTTTTCAAACACTGCAGATGCACAATGAGTGCAATTATATAGTTGAATTTTATAGGAAAAAAAATCATATTAATCCAAGAAAGCTAGTACAGTCTTTGATACGAAATATGATTATTTTTTTATGATTTTACACATGTAAATATCTGTAACAAGCTTCGTAGAAAATACTTGAGGAATACGATTAATTCTGGAAAAAAATTGCCATTAATTAGTTCGTTTTTCACTCGACATTGCTAAAATTAAAACTACTTGAGAAAACTTTTAGAACTTGTTTATATTGATCTTTTTAAGACATACTTATAAAAATATGGCCTCCCTGGAGCTATTAAAATAAAAAAATATATATATTGGATGTGTTTATTCAGTGAGGAGTTACATATTTGACATGGGGCATTAAATTGTAAACATTCCACAAAATATGCATTAACAAAGACTTGGTGTTTACCGACAACAAAGACAAAACAAAACAAAAAAAAACGAAAAAATACTACAATGCTTTCTGCTGTCTGTTTGTATGAATGCGAGCCGAAAGCAGTCAGTGGAAACCTCACGCCCGATTGATCCCGATGACATCGTTGTGAGTCTTAACGCAACGGCAACAAACACGGCAGCAAAATCAATAAATAAGCAGTCCTCATTAAAATAGCTTTTACTTCTGACTGCTTCTGCACATCAACCAGGAGGATTTCTCCCGGGATCAATCCAGACCGACAGTCTTCTGGAACATCAGTCACAACTCCAAGCTCCAATGTTCACGGCTGAGAAAGCCCAGCTCCGCAACGGCAACAACACACAACACGGAGCATAACAATTCTTATAAATATCTTTTGATTACAATTTTTGGAACCACAGTACTCTACTTATCTCATGTATAGAGATGAGTGACTCCATTTTGGGTAAATCTTTTTTTTTTTTTTGCTTTGACTTGCAAGCAAAATTTTGAAAAATGAACCAAATATGGTAGCCGATAAGAGAACTCAGTTGATAACAAGCAGAAGTTTATGAAATAATCAAATATTCTAAAAAAAATACTCATATTCATATTGCCACTTTGAAGTCTTCTGCCAAACTAAACTTAAAACAGAGTGAATTCCACATAGCTTTTCCCTAATACGTAAAGTCAATTAGCTTCATGCTAACAAACAATGCAAACTTCTATTGACGGATATTCAGGCAAGAATGGTGGAGCAACACATGTAGAAAGACTACATGGCAATAAACGAGAATGTTTTCATCTGTAGACGGACAACATGACACTCAACGGGCAATCCTTGGCAGGATTCCTTCTGACGTCATTTCACGTCAATGGCACTCAAAGTGTTACTTGTCATGACTATACCCGTTTTACATTTACTACTACAGTGCGTCACCGTGTTACGAAATTTATTCATTCCGCGGTTGGGCTCGTAAGGCGAATTTACCGTATAGATGGCAATCCAAACCTATGTTAAATAGCTAATGCGTTTAGAATCCCAGGTAAAAACATCTAAATTGTACATTCATATTCAGTGTTGGTACCAAAATAGTCTAGTAAGTGCTACATATATAATATACATGTATACAATCAGAAAAAATGATCAATAAAAAATATAGAAAAGATTTATTTACCTTTGCGTGGCGCTTGTTATGCCCATATAAGGGTAGCCCAGGCTAGGCTAGCTTTGAATTTCTTGATTATCTACGGCTTCGTTTCCATAAAACTCATCTTCTTACTTCTCTCTTTAACATCACTAGCAATTTTGGGACCCATGGCTAACCCATTCAACTTTGAATTAAGCATTAAAATGGACGATAAATACAGTTTTGTAACCACTCGCGATAGAACAAACCTTTACCGTTCCGCCATTTTGAAACGAGTGAGGCCGACCAATAGCAGACCAGCATCTCTGTCACGTGACGGCAACATAAAATAAGTGCAATTACCTAAAAACTCCTTGCAAACGGAGACAAAACAACGCAAATACAGCCAAGCCCCTAGGGTCATGACAGTTGTTTTTGTCGCAAAGCCGGGAAAACGGCATAAAGAGGGGACGAAAAAATGAAAAAAACGTAAGCCAGGGACGCTGTAACCCGGGGGTCCGCCGTACCTCATTTCAAACCCCAATCATCAACTTTAGGGAGCTGCTCTAATTGTCCGTATCAATATAAGCGGTAGAACTCGAGGTGGCCTCGGTGTTCCGAAAGTACTTTTTCAAATTGCAGAAGTTCCTCGGCAGCCTCGCTAGTCTATCGTCCTCTCCCTCAGGGTCAATAAAAGCAATGTAAAGGCTAAAAGGCTCCCAGCTTACAAACATGACATGAAGTATGAGTATGATAGTGCTGTCTGGGGAAGCGAATAGGATCACAAAGCCAGACTCGATTCCACTGAGTCATATCATCATGGAAGCTGCTCTTGAACACACCACAGTCATAATAAATGACCTTCAAAAGCTTTTCTGCCCTTAAGGACCGGGGAAAAAAGAGAAACAATGCTTTTTGAGAAACAACACATTATGGAACCCCATTACTTCTTCTATCATACCCAATTTGGTTTATTTACAAAGGCAGAATGCCTGATGGCGGAAAACCGTTGTGTGTGTTGCGTTGTGTTTTTTATTTATTTCTTTTTTTGGAGCAGATGAGAAGAAGCCAGACAAATCAATTTTCCTCAAGCACTTCATCCCAGCAGACAGTTGCCATGGATATGCAATATGGTTACACGTTGCGAGATCAAAGGGACGACGGCGAGGCAAGGGCAAATCAAAGACGGGATTCAAAGCAACTTCTTAACATTCCCTGTGGCGCTGCTTCGTCACCTTGAACTTTTACATATTTCATACGGACTTGGTCAAAATCACAGGGTGCCCTTCTATTAACTCGTTCGATGCCAGGGACGTATTTTCACGTTTTATGAGAGTCCAGATGTTCAATCCCAGATACTTAAGTATCAATTTTGTACTCAAGCGTTTGGAAATTGGCGTCCTTAATGTACTTAATATAATCTGGGATTTATTGTCCAGACTCTTAAAAAAAACGTGAAACTACGTCCCTGGCATTGAATGAACTATCAATTTGGTATTGGTATTGGTATTTATAAGAGTCCAGATGTTCAATCCCAGATACTTAAGTAACGATTTTGTACTCAAGCGTTTGGAAATTGAGGTCCTCCTTAATGTACTTAATGTAATCTGGGATGTAATGTCCAGACTCTTAAAAAAACGTGAAACAATGTCCCTGGCATTGAATGAGTTAGGGAAAACCTCCACATTGCTCTGAAATAAATCACAACAAAATAAAGAAAATACCATAATATTCGGACTATAGGTCACATATATATCACATATATAGATAAATATATATATATATATATATATATATATATATATATATATATCACATATATATATATATATATATATATATATATATATATATCACATATATATATATATATATATATATATATATATATATATATATATTTTTTTTTTTTTTTTTTTTTTTTTTTTTAATTTTTTTTTTTTTTTTTGGGGGGGGGGGGATCGATTCATACTGTTCCAACAGTTCCTACTTACCAAAAATGAGATTATTTTCACCATTTAAATCGCCTTTTACCGTTTCTCGTCAGATTCAAGCCTTCAACTCATTCCAGGTGATTGTCTATCATTCATAAACTATTCCGCATTTTTCATTCAGCTATTTCTTTAGTTTAGCAAACACATTACACCCGGGGTAATATAAATGACTTTTGTTGCGTCTCACAAACACTCAACTCCGCAGTGCATGAATAAAATGAACAACCATTGAAACTGTAAACACTATAATGACAAATTCTCTTGGCATACCATTACCATTCATTATAGTTTCCGTGACGACGGAGTCTCGGCAGAATTTAGTGGAAAAGTTGCTTTTTTTCACAGCAATTTTCTGACTTTGCGCGATCGCTTGATGTCGATTTTGGCATATGTCTTTTAAAGATGCTGTTTTGAAACACAGTTTTAGAAAGCGGCGCATCAGAAGCGTACCCTCAAATTTGGGAACGAACCGAGGGCCGGGGGCTTGTCCGTTTCCGGCGAGCGTGTGTGAGTAAGTCTGTTTGTCGCCAGGCTTCCCTGATGACCTTGTACGCTGCGGCAGGGGGGTGATTAAGGATCGGGGCCGAAGACCATTTCCTTTTCCAGGAGAAGACGAACGACCCTGTTTGAAAGTGGCTGCCTTTGGCCTCGGGGCAATTAGAGTTTTCTGTGTGCCGGTAGCCCTTGCTGTGCTGTATACGCCTGCCTGATCCTTGAGAAAAAGAGAAATAATCGCCACATAACCAATTTAGCTGAAACCAACACTGCAGATTTGAGCACTCTTTTGTTTGCTTTAGTCGTTTATTTTTTCTTACCGGCATCCTCCCGTTGCCTCCAATTCTTTTTGTATTCTGTGTAACCCCATAAAGTCGGTTGGAAATATGATGTTTGGAGACAAATTTGTCATAGGAGATCAGTGAAGGTATATTTTAGTGTCACTCGTTGAGTGAATGAACTGTGTTGGTTCAATTCACTACTTGGCATTCGAAGCTATAAAACAGCTGACCGCCAGTGATTCATTTGTAGTTGCTCCCTGTCTTAGTCCCGGTTTCGTTTCTTGCTGATAAAAGCATTCTGGGATGCGTTTCAAATAACCAATAATTGCAGATGAAATTTGCATCTTTTCTCTACTGACTCTTGGCCAGGAAATGCAAGATAGAAGTTGTTTAATCCCCCAATTAAAGATGTTTAAAGTCAATTCAACCTCAGCAATACCTTGTTTCACTTGTAGTGTATGTGACAGATTAAAATTTGACTAATGTTAATGAAACTGTCTTCTATAGTTGTAGGGCAAGCAGTTACAAATGAGAACTGACATCTAACATTTCAGAGTTATGTTAAGCATGATGAAACCATCCAGTGGACGTGACTGTTGATTGCGCTCTCGTCCCCTGTATTGAACATGATGGTGTATTATAGTTAAGGTGAAACATCTTAACTGGTTATTTTGCCGATCTTGCCTAAATATTGAACATTTCAAGCAAGTAATTAAATACTAAAGTAATCAATTAATTTACTTGCATAGTATCAAATCAATTAATATAATTTAATTTATGTAGATAAATGCTAAAGTAATCAATTAATTTACTTAACCCTGGTTCTGTGTTTTGTGCATTATTTTAATCTTTACATCGAAGGAAAAAAATGAAAGTAGTCACCAAGGAGCTGAAATTTCACCCAGGCGGTGACAACATGTCAAACTTCAACATGGAGTGACCACACTGCCATTAATGCGCCATCTCTTGGCTAAAATACTGCGAGGGCATGTAAGAATATGACCCAAAAAATGATCAAAATACCGCACAAGGGTTAAAGCTTAAAAAAAGTTGAGATCTTTTAGCATGCTTGTCAAACCCTCAAGCGTGAAAGAGGGCAGTTTCATCCTTACACTTCCTTCTTGTGAGATCCGTTTAGTGCTTCCTCTTCAATTCTTTTCACAATTTCTCACAGTGGACGCCTATTATGACTTCAAGGGCCTAATAACAAACTGCTAAGCTTCACATCTTCCGACTCTGCCAGAGGTCCCATTTGGGGTCGGTTCTTAATGAATGCAAAGCAAATTAAGAAATCAATTTGTTGTCTTTTTAGCAGATGGAAGTTGAAATGTAATCATTAACGGTGAAATGATTGTATAAATACTGACGCAATAACCTTGAACTCGGGAAAGGAAGAAAAACTACACCCCATCTTCCCGTTTTAATGGCAAATTCTATAAACCACATCTTAAATCTCCTATATGTGCTAATATTAACACATATAATCTTTGCAATTAGTTTGAAATCCTGCTATGCTGTTTTTGAAGGTGAGAAGTGGTGAAAAAAAATGCAAAAGTGAATCATATAAAAGCATTAACAAGCTAATGATACACCATGTTGTATTATTCAAATATTTGAAGATTAACACAGGAATGTATGCATGTGTGAACAAAATAATAAAAAGGAACAATTTTAATATGTTTTTTTAACAAAAGAGACTAACTGAAAAAAAAAGAACAAAAACTAAAGAAAACAAATATAGAATTTTTTATGACCGTAACTTTATTGTAGGTCTACAATTGTTTTTTTTTTCCCTCTTGGCTCAGATGAGACAAAACATATATAAATTTGATGTATTTATGTTTAACAAAAGACAAATAAACCAATTCAAACACTTTTTTTTGTAAATTTTTACTTATGACCATCACTTAATTTGTAAATTTTCCTCATAAGTCGGCCAAATAATAATAATAATAATAATAATAATAACAATAATAATAATAATAATAATAATAAGACACAAACAACGAAAAGAAACAAGAGCAAAACAAACAAAACAAACACTTTTTTGGGGTTGATTTTCATTCATGACCAACCAACTAATCACTTGACAACACTAATATATATATATATATATATATATATATATATATATATATATATATATATATATATATATATATATGTGTTTTAGTTATGCAAAAGTGATTATAAATGATTACACTACAGAGAGAAAAAAGGTCAATTAAAGACCAAATAGCAAATAGGCTCTCATTGCTAATTCCCAACTTTGCGGATAAAGGCTTAGCACAGGATTTAATAAGTGACTGTTCCACTTGTATAATCCATGTAAGTGTGCTGGCACCTGCTGTGGGTTAGATGTCATCTGTTCTTAAAGAAGAACAACCTGGATTTGAGATGTAAATTCCCCAAATAACATGCGAGGGGGGTTTATTTAATCCACAATTATTCCAGAAGATCCGCAGCATAATTAGGAGGCCATTTAAGATTTCCGTCACTGAAGTGCTATGTTACACTTAGCTGCTTTTATCCGTTTGCTTAGTGGGGTGTCAACACCGTCTATGTGTTCAGGCTTATCTTGGCACTTTTTTTTTTTATTTGCTTCCACTGGAGGTTTGCATTTTAATTGGACGCGTGTATAACCAGTCAGAAATCTGAAGAGTCAACGCAGCATGAGGCGAGACCATCACTAACCGGAGCTTGGGCTAGTCATAAAAAACAAAAGAAAAAAAACACCGCAATATGATTGTTTGGCACCGGTTGGGCCGGCGTCCTGTTGCGCGAGTGTCGGCCGACGAGACACACACAAACACACGCGCGCAAACAAGCGTTTCCTATGGTTGTGTGCAAGCTGTGAGAAACATCGGGGACGTCCATTATGGACGCCCCTGCGGTTTCATCAACCTGCAGTGAGCTGCTGGTGCTCCAACACTAAGTGACAAACTATCAGGATCACACGAGTGAAAGATCACACAAGCGGGAGCAGGAAAACTATTTATTCTGCGACACCGGTCTCCCAATTTGTTTTTCTTTGAAACGACTTTTTATAGAAATCTAAATAATAAGGAAAATTGGCAATGATGAATTGAAAAGTCATCGATCATCAAGTTCATTAATAATCATTTTTGAAAAAAACATTTTTTTACGCTTTTTAAATCCAGATTTTGACCCCAGGCACTTATTTCATTTTATATATGCAGTGGGCCCCCGTGTTACGAACTTAATCCGTTCAGCGGCTACGCTCGTAACTCGAACTGCTCGTATGACGGGCAACCCAAACCTATGTTGATTAGTGAATGCGTGCAACGCGGGGGACAAAAAACGCCGCGGTCCACGCTCGTAAGTCGAAATGTTCGTAAATGAGGGAGTTCGTAAACCGGGGGCCCACTGTATAGTATAAATGATATACTATTATATTTCATTTTTATTTATTTCTTTATTTTTTTGTTTGTTTTATTTCTATTTTGTGTTTACCGAGTAGTACCGAGTGTGTGTGTGTGTGTGTGTGTGTATATATATATATATATATATATATATATATATATATATATATATATATATATATATATATACGTTTATACCATCAATGGCATCAAATATGGCTTTTGTGTCCACCGTAATGGACATTTGTCTCTATCTTTTGACCGATTAATGCTGCCCTAATACAGTAAGTGTGTCAGTCGTGCTCAGTTTGAGGACATCCTGGCATTTCCAGTGATGTCTCATGTGTTGGCGATCAACGTTGTTGTCTGGATGAGACAAAATGGACACAACGGTGGACACAAATGAGTTGGCACCCAGGATATGATGCCATTAAAGCAGCAAGAAACCACATTTTTCTATGTGTCTTCATTTGTCTCGAAGATAAGTCACATAACACAACAATGAAGAAGAGGCGGGAAGAAAAAAAAACATTTTTTTTCCTCAGTTCCTTCTGGGAGTGATCATTAATTAAGCGTGAGATTGGCTGTTGCCACCCGGCGCTCATCGTAGCCATTGAGGGATTTGCTAAATCTCACCTGAGAGACAAAGATGGCTCCTGTTTGTGAAGTGGACTGAAAATAGATTTGCAAGGGGGGACTAAAATATATGTTTCGGTCTACTACACACACACACACACACACACACACACACACCAAGTGATGGTGCATCTTGGGTATTGAGGATTCTTTATGGCTGGATTTAAACAATATGGTTCAAGTCACACACAAATCTGATTGTTTTTTTTTTCTGTCATGCGCCGCTGGTCGGGTACATCAAATTATGACACAATGTTGCAGAGAAACATTTTGAGTCATGGCGCATGTCAAGCGAGACATCAGTGAATTTTGAGACTGCACTTAAATCACGTCTATGGAAAAGTGGAGATGCCGACGTGGAGTAAACATTTTTGACAGGTAAACTATTTGAACGTACTTGAAAGTAGGTTTGAACATATTTACAAGTACAGCGGACACCCACCATACAAATTAATCTGTTGGGATCGTAAGGTAAAATCGTCGTATGGGGGGGCAATTGAAAGCTATGCTAATTAGCGAATGGGAATAAAACCCCAGGCAAAAACATCAAAATGTTATATATGTATTAAAAATTGGAAACAAAATAGTATAGTGAGTCCTACTTTTATATAATATTCATGTATATAGATAAATAACATCATAATAAAAAATATATAGAGGAAAAACGAAATTTTATTTACCTTTGGAGTGACGTGACTTGAGCTAGTTATGGCTATTTTCCCGAGCAAGGCTAATGATGCGCATGCCTTCTTCTTCTACAAACTGTTCAAATGTATTTACAATTATATTTGAACATAGTTGAAAACCATAATATCAAATACTTTCGAGCATACTTTTGACTAAATGCGAGAAACATAATATTTTTTTCCCATAATGCTACAGGATGTTGATGTGCATACCAAAATGTTCTAGTTTTAGCGCTGAGTTTACATTTACATGACGAACGTACCATATTTTTCCGGTTGTTGTTTCAATCAATTTTTGTCATTTATAGGCTGCACCGGACTGCAGGTTGCCACTTCAGTTGGTACAGGTAAGTTAAATCAGCAGAAAAATAACAGAAAATAAGAAACCTGAAGAGGGAGGCAAAACAACATAAACACAGCCAACCCCACAGGTCATGTCAGCTGTTGATGCCGTAAAGAGGGAAAAATGCCAGAAAGAAGGGACGAAAAAATTTAGTATTTCACTTCCTAACGTGAAAAAAACGTAAGCCAGGGAAGCCGTAATGTTTCAAAATATTTACAAATTGTTCTAATGTACGTACAATCATGTTTGAACATAGTTGAAAATGTTCAGACATAATATGCAAATACTTTTGAGCATACTTTTAGGCTAAATGCGAAAAACATAATATTTGTTCCCATAATGCCACAGGATGTTGACCTGTATCCAAAAATGTTTTGCTTTTAGCACTGAGTTTACAATAAATTAACATAAAATCAATATTTCTCATGTATAAGCTGCATCGTGCCACAGGTTGTAACATCAGTTGGTGCACCTAAGTTAAATCAGCAGAAACAGAAAAATAAGAGCAATTACCTCAAAACACCTGAAGAGGGAGGCAACACAACATAAACACAGCCAACCCCACAGGTCATGACAGTTGCCAAGTTAAATCAGCATTTCGTGGGCCACATTAAATGATGTGGCGGGCCGGATCCGGCCCCCGGGCATTGAGTTTGACACCTGTATTCTAAACCACCAACAAGCTATCTGTTGCGGCGGTCAAGAGGCTAACAAGCAGTGAATGCTACCTTGAGTCCAACCTATTTGCCAGCCCCGCCTGCAGCCCTAAGAGACTTATTACTTTAATACGAACAACGGCTTGTTCAATTTCTCTCCAGAGCGTCAAATGACCACATTGCTTGATTACTTTCTGAGCACCCCTGCAACATCCATTGGCTTGGGAGTCAGACTGACAAAAGACAGCCGGAGACACTAAATAAATAAATAAAGACAAGCTGCAACTTTGTTTTGATCCTTCTTTCCTTGAAACAAGATAATAAACTCTCAGAAGTAGAGCGGCGCGTAATGCAGCTCAACTCCGATCCCGCCGTAGCCACAAAAACAGTAAAGGAGACACTTTGTGTTTACTGACTGTCGCATTGCAAAACATGTAGTACTCCACAAAACTTAGCCGGAAAGCTGCCATCAAAGCTGCGAGCGAGCAACTAAAAAGAGACAAACAGACGGATCGCACGCACGATTCGTTTCGACTGCGATGTCGCAACAGCGCATGCAACGAGACACCAAAACGCCTCATAGGAACCCCGTGGAGGGAAAAGCTTTGTATTTTTGGCAAAACTATGCGGGGGTGGCTCTTACAAAAATGCGATCGTCTTTAAATGTGTTTCAAAAATTACATTTAGTACGGCTTTTTCTTCACACACACAGTATGTGTATAGGTGCTGTATAGAAATTTTTAAATCGGGGTTTTAAGTCGAAATTAGTTCTCGCAAAAACAACAACTAGTATGGCGTTTAATAATGAGGGAACTGCATCAACACGGCATAAAAGATTATTCGATTTTTTAAACCTCTGTTGTGTCTGGGGATTTTTCACTAGCCTGGCGTTCCTTTCACCATATTTGGGCTGACTTTGAAAGGGTCATAACATCGTCAAATATAAATATATTTTTACTTGAACACATTCCAAACATGCAATGACTGTTAATAAGTGTACATGTCTACAGTATTTTTCGGACTATAAGGCGCACCGGCATATAAGCCGCAGCAGCAAAAAAATTGTGCAAAAATATCATCTTTTGCCACAGATAAGCCGCACTGGACTATAAGCCGCAGGTAATATGAAACTTAAATTTTCTTTATATATTTTTTCTCAATTGTCTACCAAGTGCAACATTCTCTGTTTAACAGACTGAACATGCCTGCATATTTAGTCCTAACATTATATTTATGGAAAATGGATGGATGGATATTACCAAAAGAATACTGCGTTAAATCGCATGTCAAACTCGATATCAATATTTCGATAGCATTCCGTCTCCCGTTGTTTAATTAATAGATTAATTTAGTGAACATTGCACACACTGCAAATAAATAATATATACAATCATAGATTTATATATACGATCATATATACTTTATCATATCAGATTAACAAGTCCGAAACTGTTTTCAATTTGGACCTTTTTTTATATTTTTAATAATATATTTTAAAAGTCTTTTGAGCACAGCCATTGATTCACATCTTTTCAGTTCTATTTCATATTAATTCCATAAAGTGACTCCTTGAAAACACATTTTCTTGACCGGTAGAAAAAACCACCAGATAAGCCGCACTGGACTATAAGCCGCAGGGCTCAAATCATGATGAAAAAGTCGCGGCTTATACTCCGAAAAATACGGTATATATGTGGCGAAATGACTTTGATATTTCGTCCACTGAAGTTGATTGCCGTGGGGCGATTTGTGAAAGGCGTTTCGATTGGACATCTTACCTGGATGGTGGGCGGCGAGCGCTGCTTGCGAGTGGTGGTCGTGGATAGCGTGGTGGTGGTCTCGATAAAGGTGGTGGACATCTCGGGCGGTATCGATGTGGTGGTGCGTGCTCCGCCTCTGCTGGCCGGCACATCGCCCACCAGACGAACGCTGCCGTTCACTTTGATATTGGCGTGGCCTTCGGCGGCCATGTTGAGGACTTTGAGGCCGTTGTAATAAAGGCCAGAGAGCTGACCCTGATAGGGCCGCTTGCGGTCGTTTCCACCAATGGAAATAGTCGCTTGGGTGTTGAAGATAGTGAGTTGGCGGCCTGGGATAGGAGGAGCTGAATTATATGGTTGTATGATGTGTATTTGAATTAAAAAAAATAAAAAATACTCATTGTAAAAGCTGATTGCCAAAATGGATGTGAATGTGCAAAGTGTAATGGCGTAAAATGAAAAATCTGCTTTATAACAACTGCATCACCAATTATATTTAAAATACACTCACTGGACACTTCATTGGACATACCTGCACAATCTTATATGTTCCGAAACAAAAGCTGCGTCAGTCCATAATATAATAAAGCAATCACTGCCTTTGAGAAAGAAATTAACTATAAACTATATAGTTAACATAAGATCATGTTATAAAATATAAATTATAAACTAAAAAGTAACACCCACCCATTTTTAAAATAAATTATATAGCATATACATACTTACATTACAAAAAAACATATTTTATTGTTTTTATAGGTGTATATAATATAATATAATAATTATAAATTAATAACATTATATATACATACAGTATATACATACTAATATATATATATTAGTATATATAACATTATATATACATGCAGTTTATAAATACTAATTTACATATATATATATATATATATATATATATATATATATATATATATATATATATACTGTATATATATATTAGTATGTATATACTGTAAGTATATATAATGCTATTAATTTAAATTTATTATATCATATTATATACACCTTTTAAAAACAACAAATACGAATTAATGATTAATGAAAAAAAAGAATCACTTCACAACACTAATATATATATATATATATATATATATATATATATATATATACTGTATCATTTTGTTTTACCAATGTTAAGTTGAAGCTCAAATTACTTTTGTTCAAGTGTCCCTATTATAGTGTCTAGTGAGTGTACCAGCCCTGATGCTAAAAATAAAAGATGCAATATATTGCATGAAAATATAACACATTCACATAAAAAAATAAACAAATGGCGAGTAAATTGTGCACTCTTAACATTCTCCGCACAAAAATGAGGTTTCATATGTTAAAAGGTTTAATAAACAACCATATTAGGTCTTCCGATAAAAAATGAGCAATACAAACTCACCATGTCAAATGGAAAAAAAAAAAAGTAATTATGATACGCCCAAATACTGTGAAAACACACCATGCATTCATTATGAGATGAAAATACACTGACTCATACAAGATAGGGCTGGCAATTAGAAAGCTCATTGGTAGAATGCAAGCTTGTTGTGTGCACGCCATTAATACATTGGGGACATAGAATGGGGGGGGGGGACAAAATGCTCATGTCACAAAGGCAAAAATGAAATAGCGTGTGCAATCATGCAGGCACTAGCAGTTAATGGTATTTTTTTTTAGACATGTTTTAGCACTTGTTAAAGGGACTTTATCATCGGGTTATATTGGTTTTGAGCAATTAACTTTATATGTCGTTTATAACCTTATTATGTCGAGTCATAAACTTGATTATGCTGAGAAAAGAAAGCCTGAGGGAGTGAGGGGGGGATTTTTTTTTTTTTCTATTCCCTTCCCAGTCCCTTTAACTGGTTATACGGAGACAAACAAAGTTTTAGATGACGACAAGACAGGACACAATGATCGCTAAGGGTAAATTATAAAGAAAAAAGAATGGAGGGAAGAGCAAAAATTAAATATTTTACATGTTTATTTAAAAAAAGGTTTAAGGGATGGTTTTCCATTCTCGGAGGTCGTAGGGGAACAAGCCGATGGAATGAGAGCAAATCAAAGATGGAGACTGGAGAAGTTGGACAGACATTTACCTTTCTCCTGAAGCCAATCTTCTACTGGCCGGGTATATTTGAATGGGATTTTCTTATTTGCCATTTGATAGCGCTCAATGTCGCTGTTGCCTTAAAGTTTAACAAACAGTTTGAAAGAGTTGGCAACACACATGGCAACAACACATTTATACAGTGGTTTAGAAGAATTTTATCTTTGTTTATGTATTTTTATGACATATTTATGCTCTTTTAAACAAGTTGTATTTTGATTGTTTTTTAGGGAAGAATATTCACAAGTGAACATTGACAGAAGATCAAGTGAGCTAAAAAGTAGTTCAAGTAATAAAAAAAATCACAATATACATGAAAGTCTGCAAAACAAGCTAAAAACATATTCATTATGTTTTACAAGACAAGCAATTAGGACGTTAATCACTTAAAGAGGTAGACATCCATTAACACATTTCTCAACCTAATTGGAGGTAATCAGTGTACGCTAACTCCCACTGGACACCACCTGCTTTTGAAACATTCGTTTGTTGTGGCGCTTTGCATGCTGGAACGGAAGATGGTGGAATGATTGCTAATGCGCAACCATGAAGAGAGAATTGCTGCAATGAGATCATTTCTTTCGAAAGTGAGAATAGAGGAAAAAAAACAACATATACCATTTTTTGTACTGGTTAAATGCATATTGCTTAAATACATAGTCCACTTATCCTGCTGTTTTCAGGAGTAAAATGATTATGGATGATTATGTGGTGCTTTTGAATGCACCACATGCACAGCATACATGGTTAGCAGCTAGCACAAACGATGCAGTATTATGGTAATAATGTACTTGATTAGTGTTAAAATAATAATATACAGGTTATTCCATATGTGTTTCTGCAACATGGATATTGGTAGACGTGGATATTTTCAGTTGGAGCTTTAATGATGTAATGAATAACAATGACCTAATCACAGGCAATGTCGCCATGTTCCTGGGAAAGAAGAAAGCAGTGATTGCAGGGACTGATAGTGTATGGACTTCTACCTACATCCCCCACTATCAAAAACAGATTGTTACCTTGCTTCAGGGCAGGCAGGGTTTTATATGCGTTAGCTAATTACCATAGGTTTTTATTGCCTACTGTACAACAATTTCGCCTTACAATCCCAACCCGACACGGATTAATTTCGTATAGCGGGGGTCCACTGTAATGGATCACCAAAATGCAACAAATAATAATGCAAAATAACGTCTTGACTTTAAGTTCTAGAATTATTAACAAAGGTATCACGGCGGAGCTACTCGGTCCCCATCATTCTGTTTTAGTGCCTTCACTTTTATGAAGATCATTAAACCAGAAAACAAAAACCTTCAAAGCAATAGCAAAGGTCACAACTCAAAGCTAAATAACTTTTCTTCTTAAAAGGGGACAGGTTGCTCTTTAGACTACTGGAACAAATCCACGAAGGCTAATGTAAAAATAGAGATATAACCCTCCCAGACTTCGGTAAAGTAGATTAATGAAGTTCCACTTGGATTGAAAACGGCGAATGGCTGGATAAATCTCACAGCACTTTTCGTTGAATAGCCTAATGTTGGTTGAAATGATTGCGTAATTGTTTAAATTGGAAAAAAAAAAAAGTAGTATGGTAGCTTTTCAAAGATTTTCTCCTCAAATGTCATTGAAAGTTTATAATATTCCATTTGAAAGTGTAAGAGACATTTCTATATTACATTTTTGAATTAAACCTTAGACAAATTCAAAACTATTCAGTCAGGCAAGGCGAAGTGAAAGCGACAAACAAACACAAAAAAAAAGCCAAGTGCAGAACTGAAAACGGAAGTTAGGAAATCAATCTCGGTCAAAAATAGTCAAAAACGGGAATTAAAAAAGGAGTTACAGGAACAATCATCCTTTTTCACTTGCCTAATATCTTGGTGGCAAGTAGAATTTATTGCAATCGATGCTTAAAATGAAATAAATTATCTCTAAAATCGAACCATGATATTTAATACAGAACAAAACAGTCAAAACTCATTCACAACCAAAAACCTTTTCATGTTTTTTTATTTTCTTTTCAGGCGTCCAGAATTTCCAAAGCATGTATCAAATATATATTTTTTTATTTTTCTTTGTGCGGCTAGAGGACGATCTAAAATAGGCCGGAACTTAATTAAATTTAAAAATAGACGTCATTGAAATAAATAGGGCAAGAGAAACTAAAGTTCTGGGTGTTATTCTTGATAAGAATTTATGTTAGAAACCACATATACTGTAGGTAAAAATATCCTTCATTGATTAATTCATACATTCAACACTATGATTATTCCATATGTAACATACTGTATTGAAGTAATAAGAGCAAATTAATTGGAACATGAAACTAATTGAGTATTGCACTGGTTCAAGTGGGCGTGGCTGAAAAAAAATGGGTACATCATTGAAAAAAAGAGGTTATATGATGGCTGCAGTTTGAAATTTAAATATGATCTTCTTCAGTATTTATTGAAGTAAATCTTCACATATTTTTTTTTAATTTATTGGTAAGAACATTTTAGCAAACATAGAAGTGCGAAAAGTGCCACATTTGGGGTCGACACATTAATTTCACTGAGGTTCCATCACAACGCCAGAGTGCATCAAAATGGTGAAAAATGGCCTCTGTGATTGGCTGAGGGCTTTTTGTCCATTTGGGGAAGATGAGCACATTTGATGGACTGTGCTCCTGACTAAAGCTGGAGATATAAACATCATAACACTAAACCAAACCTTATTTTAAAGATACCTTCACTTTCTGTGACAGTCTATCACTTTTATTTTCTCTTCGGAATTCTGCAGTGATTCACCCATCCGTTTTGTAGCTGGAGTTTCTCTAATTGAGCTAATATGAAGACGAAAAGGGGTAAAATTTTAAATCACCTCGTAATATTGTTACTGTGCACAACTCATTGATGGTAGTAGTTTTGAAATCAGATTTAACGGATGAGAGATTGTTGATTTATTCTTGAAGTTACTGTAGCAAAAAAACAAAAAATACATGCAAGATTGCATATTTAATGCACTATAAATTCGGTTTTGTAACCACTCGCGATAGAGTTTGACCGTTCCGCCATTTTGAAACGAGTGAGGCCGGCCAACAGCAAATAGCAGACCCGAATTTGTATATACGCGTTGCAGGGATGGCAACTGAAAATAAGTGTAATTACCTAAAAACGCCTGCAGATGGAGACGAAACACCGCAAATACAGCCAAGCCCCTAGGGTCATGACAGTTGTTTTTGCCGCAAAGCGGGTAAAATACCTTAAAGAGGGGACGAAAAAACTCAGTAACATGAAAAAAATGTAAGCCATTGACGCTGTAACCCGGGGGTCCACTGTATTGTGAATTGGCAACTTTATTATTTATTATACATGGCAAGTTTTTCAAGGGTCATGGAAATTTACAGGATTTGCTTTCGCGGGCCACATAAAATGACGTGAGGGTCTGGATTTGGCCCCCGGGCCTTGAGTTTGACACACCCGTGACACTCCTGTGCGCCTTATAGTGCGGAAAATACGTTACTTTTTTGACAGCATTTTTTTTTCTCAGCTCCTTGTTCTATAATTTCCCACACATCTCATTCCAACAAACCAAAGCCAGTGAGTTCCTAACTTCATCATCCATCCAGTAGCTGTGAAACGATAAAGATTCTTGGAGATCTGAGCGTGTGATTGTGTCAGAGACATGGATAATCTTATTTGTCCTGTGGATTTAGGAAGGATTTTAAAAACGGGCTGCTTGGCATCGAAAAACAAAGGCGTGGTGAAACAGTGTGCTGCCGTGTTTGCAATAGAGATCAGCGCACTTTGAAAAAACACGCATTTTCTTAATATGGGCCTCCTTGGTTGGGATAAGCCGCTTAGAACCACTGGAAATAACCGATACTTTCCACGGGGAGAGTAGAGATGAATGATCACTTGTCTGAGACGATGCTTTACCACGATACCTAGTTTTTAAGAATCTTGATATATATATCAAAAGGTTACATTTGAAAAAAGTGGTTTGGATGAATAACGCAACATTTTCACCTAAATCTGGCTCTATTTGCCAAAGGTTTGGGACATCCCCGATGTAAACCTTACGCCTACTCAGAACATCAGAAGAACGGCGCAGGGGAGACGGCTGATCTAACTAACACATTGTTTTTAATAATAAATATTTGAACACCTCCGATTCGTGGTTTTACATTTTTCGTATTATCTTAATGGGCCGCACAGTTCTTGGGGGACGATAGCTGCAGAAGCGCTTCCGTGTCGAGACTCTAATGTGTGACTAGTGCGCCGCGTTTAAAAGGGAACTTGGCTGTGAACACTCCCACAGCGGCGCACTCAACCAGACTTGAGGTGGAACCTGCCTATAAACTGTCACGAAATTACTGTATTAACCCATGAGTAAAATGTTCATATATATCTCGCTCCATAATGCGGATTTCATCTAAAGTCTTGATCATTTCTTTGGGTTAGGGTTAGGGTTAAGGTTATTGTTAGGGTTAACCCTAACCCTAAATTTCAGGATGCAATGGTAATAGTCGGGAAAAAAGGATTTGGAGATTTCCGCCCAACGATATGTTACATTAAAGCAAATTCAATTTAAACAGGAGCTAGCGCCGAATCGTACCATGAACTCCTTTTTAAACTATACCCTCTTGATCCCTTCATGTCTGCGCAGGAAAGCAATTATTCCATACAAATATGACTCATTTCCATTAGTGCCCTTGGTAAGTGTACATTTTTTTTAAGCATTACACAACAGTCTCCAATTATTTTACCCATTTCGGAATTGTCCTCAAAAACGCCTACTCTAGAGACTTTCAAATCCAATGAAGGGAGAGAGCAGAGCGTGAACGAAAATGGGAGAAAATCCGCCTTTTTCTGCCTCCATGTATTACTACTCCTCACTTATAAGCATCGTATATTCCGCGACATTATCTCAGAGCTGTGAGAGTGCAAAATTCAACAACCTGACCTACTTTTTTGCGCCACCCACCTACCAATGGCGCTACAGTGTTCTTTTACAGTGTTCTATTGATTAAATCTTGGCATGATGATGTCTTCTTATTGTAATTAACTAAATTAAAGAACTAGAGTATAATCCAAATCTTTAATTGAGGTCAGGACTGTATTTTACTATACATGACTCGTGTTGAAATATTTTATCCGATATTTGTTTAATCTTTGGGAGATACAATGAGGATTGAAGATGTTTTTTGTTTTGAATAATTTACATTTAGTGACTAAGGTGTAATTTCTTAAATAGTTCTTAAATAGGGGTACACGTATACCTGGGGGTACCATCATTTTTTTTTTTTCACTTTTTGATATTAGAGTGCCATCGACGAGAAAGGCAGTCAAAAGGAACCCTATCAAGGTGCAGCATCAACTATTTATTTTTGTTATGGAAATGGGAGAAAAAAGATTTGAAAAAGGTAAAAAAAATAATTAAATAAATAACTGTGAGTCTGAATGTTTAAAAATGGCAGATGGATTCTCTTTTTCAAAAAAAAAAGGGTAATGTCGAAACTAGAGCATTACAGCTGTCTTTTCAAATTATTGGAAAATTAATTGGAATATGACATAACTTTTTGCTATATTGTGTTAAAGTACAAATCATTTAAGTTCTTATTTTGTTAAATTTATTCATGCAAAAGTTCTACAATGAAATAAATGTTCAGCAGAAGAGCAAAAAAAAAAGATGTATCACAACCTGTTTTAGTTCCAAATATTAAAAAAAAAATCAGACACAGATGGTATGTTTTTAAATATAAGTCATTCAAAAATGCTTTTTGCACTGAACGTGCCAAACTTAAAGAAATGTTTCATTAAATTAAAGAAGGCTTAAAGGGCAAGGTAACCAATCAGGTGTTAGGACCTGCCCGTCAAACTTTGACGGGAGAAATTGACAGATAAAATAAATTCATGAAACTCTGCAACACAGAACTGTAAAATAATTAACTGATTAGATCCAAAAACTATCCATATTTTTTTAAATATAATTGAAAATTTAAATTAGGATCAAGACTTTTAATAAAACATTGATTTATTTAATTCCACATTAAAATAATGAATTAAATATTTATTTGAGCACAGAAATATTGAATTAATTACCGAAAATTTTTATTTAATCATTTAATGGTACATTTATTGAATTAACTTTGGCACTCCATAGATACAAGTTTGTAAGTAGGTTGCAAACCTAAATCTACGCGCGTGTTTTAGTCCTGTTTGCCCTACCAAATAAAAAAGCAATTCAACCCTCCGAGAATTTCAAAGTTCTGATGAATCCACTTTCAATAAACACTTGCAATAACCCAATCGGAGTGCAAACACCTAAGTAATCAAGCATCACCTTTGTCCTTCTATTCCTCGATCTGGTAACTGTTTATCGAGCGCCTTCATGTTTAACACCCAATCTGAAGAATCGGTCGATGACGCTGCATCACAACATGTAATTACCCATGAGATTCTTTTACAAAGGATAAAGTGGGAAAAAAAAATAAATCAATCACCGGCTGTGTAATTACTATCACTGACTGTTATGCAAATGACTTGTTGCCAAAGAAAGAAAACAAATTCCGATGCATTCAGGTGGAAAGAAATAATATCAATTTCATCATGGGGGTGATTTGATTGGAAAGTTGAAACCATAGAAGTCTTTTGAGGTGCGTTTGCGTGTGAGGTCCAGCTGGCGAACGGTCATATGCCTCTCGGAGTGGGCATTTAGCGGAATATTGAGGGGGTTGGAAAACAACCGCGGTGCATTGATGCGGAGAGCAATTTGTGATCATTAAAAAGGTGGCGGCGGTCTAACGGGCTCTGACAAATTAATGCCCGTTTCGACGTACATCTGAGGAACATGGACCTGTCTCTGGAGAAATGGCTTGAAGGGGCCTATTACTGGTGTTTTTTTGTTTTTTTTGTAACCATGCTATCCTGATAAATGGTGAGATCCTTTGCTAAGAGGCCATCCAAGACATATACGGGTCAGTCCAAATGTAGGTGAAGTACAAGGATAACTGAAATGGGTCAACATCCTAGAAGTCCTAAGGAATGCGTCTTAATCATTTTTTTAAAAAGTGAAAATCACGTTATTTTATCCGATCCTATTCGATTGTATTGATTATACCATCGTACTGGAGTCATTCCCTCCAATTTATTTATTTACCGTATTTGCCGCACTATAAGGCGCACCGGATTATAAGGCGCACCCTCCATGAATGTCAAATTTTAAAACATTTTCAATCACGATATAGTAATAGTCAAAGTAATAACAATAATAACTCAAATACTAACTCTAAACTCTCAACAGCATAATAACTCAATGACAATATGAGCAACCTTGTTCAACTGTAAACACACGAAAGAAACAGGTAAAACTTTATCAGTTCATTCCCCACCTACGAATCCCAATCTCAATATCGATCCATAAATAAGGCGCACCTGATTATAAGGCGCACCATCGGCTTTTTAAAAAAATTAACGCTTTTAGGTGTGCCTTATAGTGCGGAAAATACGGTACTTTAAATAATGTACCAAGGTTGAACATAAGATAAAATGAGTGAATATGACTGGTCTGTAATGATTTATTATCTTCCATTCGTAAGAATTTTTAGACACCAACAAAATGTGTCTTTGTTAACTGGTTAGGTATCGCGATTAGCATTAGCGATTACTATTATCAACCAACGCTAACGACTATTTAGCTACAAACATAAGGTATAAGTGAACTGTAAGAATGTCCTTAAAGTCACTAGAAAAAATCTGTTGGAGTAAATTTGAGAGAGGAACTGCCTGTTAGCGACTATTGGGTCAGTAACTTCCTGTTCTTCTTCTTGACAAGCAGATTGGGCATGTTTGGTGGACACTATAGGTTGTTTGAAGTGACGGGTTATATTCTTGGATAATGAAGCCCTGGTGCTTTTTGGAAAGTTCTTTCCTTTACTTGGGAAGGCCAATGTGCTAATATTGTCTTTAATAATTGTCTTTAAAGTCCGCTAATTACTAAATCAATAAGTGTTTTTAAGCACACATCTAGCATCAGTCATTCAGCCACCAGTTGGTGCACCAAGTGGCATGCCTTTTCCACTTTGCAGTACATCAACATTCTTTTTTGGCACTCTTTTGTTAGTTGGTGACGATCCCAGACATGTTATCATCAGTTTTTTTGGGTTGGAGCGAGTCTTTCTCCCTTGCCACCATTGAATCATTGCGAACATCTGCAAGGAAGCTCCATGTAGAAAATAGCGGCGCAAACATGGTTCTATATATAATCATAGAAAGATAGTCGTCCGATTTTTAAACTTGACCTACCCGACTTGGTTGACATATTTTCCTAGTCCTACAATAGCAGTATTATTTATGTACTGCAAATAATATTTTTTTACTCTTTGATGTATGCCAGCGACAGCCAATGGCAAAATAAAGCGAGCGACAGAAGGGATTAACATCACCTGCATGGCACCGAACCAAACTACAAGGAGTGTGCCAGGTCACGCCACGGGTAGATGGGGCCCAGTTGGTGGTGATGGCATGCAACTGGGAAATTGCTGTAGGCATGTTGAGATTGCAGGGAAGTCAAAGGAATAAACTTTCATTTGTTTACTCCTGGTCTTGCATCTTCCCAAGACTCAGCTTATTCAATTGTGTCCACTGTAGTGGACGTGTGTTTTCGGTGTGTAGATGCACACCAAAACGTTGACTCATTGGAGGTACCTTACTAAGCCCCCATGTCCTCAGTAGAGGACATCCTGGCCTTTCCAATGATGACGCATGTGTTTAGCAGTTATTTTTGCAGTCTTGCTGAGACAAAATAGACACAACATTTCGCTGGCTACATTTTACAAGCAAATTGTAATCTTAGTCGCAGGTTTTAATTCTTGTGTTTTGTCCAATCCTTTGATTTTTACATCAAATTTCACATCAATTTTGAAAAAAGGCACTAAGGAGATGAAATTTCACCCAGATGGTGACATGTCAAAATTCAACATAGCACAGCCACTTAGTTATCACACATCTAGAATTGTGCCATTCCGTGACTAAAATACTGCCAAGAAAATGACCAAAAATGGTCAAAATATTACATAAGGGTTAAAAAAATGGTGGTGTCCAGTGATTAAAAATTGATAAACCTCCATCCACTAAGTTTGAAGAAATGAGCATAAATAAAGTAAAGCGTACCTGAAGGAAAGTGCTCATTGATCGGCCAGTTGTCCACTTGTAGGGTTGCATTTCCTCCATTCCTGGTGAATCGAACCAAATGGTATTTGCCATCATTTACCGCTGTCGTCAACTCCTTCACACTGATGTCCACCGTCCCAATGTTGAAGGTCACGCCTATTTTGCCTTGCTCCTGCGGAATACACAGAAGGAGGAACATGAGGAAAAATATTTCCCACTAGGGCTTCATGTGACGTTTTTTTAATTTGATCCTGTTATTGACACATTCATTGCCATTGACGGCAATACACGTCAAAGATCCATTTTGCCTGGGGTGGCAATAAATGAGTTAAATAAACAGGAAATAAACAGATTTTTTTGATTTACTTCCTGGTTTGTTCCATAGAGTCAAAAATTCAGAAAAAAAAAATTGAGCAGTGTTTTATGATCAGTGTGCAAGCTGATGTTGATCAGTTTACTTTCAAACTGGAGTAAAAAAATGAGCGAAGGGCCTGGTGAGGCCAAAATCATTTGGCATTACTGTACTCAAAAAACCAAAAAAACTCCAAATAATTTTAAGGGTAAACTGGCTTGTAGTTGGTAAAAAATTATTCTATCATTGACATTTGGACTACGTTTTCGTTGTAGATGGGAAATGCAGAATTGCGGCTGTAACCTGATTTTCATGAATTTTATCAATATGGCTGACCACTCTGCAAAATTCTGTGCCTTCCGGTAAAACAAAGGTCTGTTTTTGAATAGACGCTTGTTCGCATGACAATCTGGTGGCAGAAAGTCAATCTAAAGTTACACTTACTTGGGCTACACTGAAAAAATACGGTGCAATGTATTTTCCCAATTCTATTTCCTGGAGAGGTTGCAAACAATCATCTGCATCCAGATATATTTTTTAGCAGCTGTATTATCTGCTATGTGTCTCAAACAATCACAAAGGATTTTAAATCGTCCCTTAAAAACTATATTTTAAGGTATACGAGAGAGTTACAGGAAAAATATGTCGGCGAGCCAGGTGGTGATAGGGAACAACTTGTATTCTGAGCCATTTGTTTTAATTCCCTTCTGAGAATCTGTTTAATTGCCTACTTTTTGAAGTCAGAAGCTAGGGGACTGTTTCTCATGACAAAATAGGCTCGCAAAAGAACCAAACACACATTAACAGATCCATAGGGACACCGTTTCAGAGTGGCTAACTGTCACCAAGCCGACCCTGGCGATATTAAGCTGCACTAAAGGTATGAGTCACGATTTAAAATGACATAGCACTTAAACCCACCGACCCCTATTTCGTGTTGAATGCTCTTTGGTATTACAAGAACATTTAATAAGGCCAACCTTCGATATATTACCCATTAGAGTCCATTAGGGTTTACTTCCTCTTATATCTTTGTCTAATATCATATTAAAACCATCTGCGAGTGAAACGGGGACAGTAGGACGCGGTAACAAATGAAGTTCATCATTCAACAGTTCCTTATTAATAAAAAAAAATACAGGTGCCTGTTTCTTGAGGAAAAAATATTAGGAAAAGGATGAGAGGTGCACTTAAAGTCTCTGTTGGTGGGATTCTAAGTGGGTTTCTAATTTCAGCAGTTCTTCTAACTACAATAACAAACAGCTTGTACTTAAAGAGAAATTTGCATGTTTTTGCATCTGGATAATGCACACTTAGATGCAAATGCAAAGGGAAAAGTAGTTTATTGTCGCAAGCTGCATTGTCCACTTTATTTTGGGTTCTTCACATAATGAATCCCCCCCCATCAATGAACGTCGTGTTTTTCTCGAGTGTCTCGATTGGCTGTGAAAATTGTCCTCAAAAAAGAAAAAGAAAAACACTGTTTGCATAAGGAGCCATTAACACAAGTCTGCTCAATGTGTATAAATCCACTTTTAATTTACATACAGCAGTTTGTGGTGGTTCTGAAGAGGTATATTTATATTTTTGGTGGTGAAGCTCGAAATGAGTTGAAATAAGACAGAACGCAGTTACCATAAGAAATCAATGGTTGTTTTTTTTTTTTTTTTAAAGCAAAAGGTGCATGGGATCACATAAGGCCAGTAATACACTATGGCTTGCTAGTAATTCTAATTGGATAATGCCAGAACAGGAAGTGGAAGGTGAGAGTCACTTGGAGCCAGAAAAAAACAATTAATTAATTAATAATACCAACTATAGACAGCAAAAATCTTTTTTTTTTTTTTTTTTTTTTTACTGGGTTGACCGTGAATAATTTAAGACTCGTTTTGAGAAAATGACGCTTCGTGAAGCTTCGTTTGTTCATCACCAGTTCAAATTCATTCACTGCAATTTACAGCAATATAAATCAAAAATCCAGTTTAATCAGGCTTGCAGTAGATGAGTTAGTGACAAAATTAAAACCAAACTTAAATAAT